>NC_084733.1:84965618-85015618 GCF_033978785.1 Entelurus aequoreus
TTTCACCACACCTAGTGTGTGTGTGACAATCATTGGTACTTTAACTTTTAATCCTAGCAGTCGGCATCCTAACGACAGCCGACCTTGTGCAGTAAGTGATGTTTTATTATGTTTGTGGGCTCTCATAAAGTCTGCAGTGATGAAGAAAAGAAAAGCAAACGTGATGCGTTTTTGAAATGAATGCGCCGCGTATGCTCAAAATGATCAAAATAGGTCAATATTAAATGTTGTTATGAATGTTACTACATTACAAACCGCAAAAACTGAAATCTAATTAAGATTAAATATCTCAAATAGGGGTGATATTTGCTTATTTTCTGTCTGATAAGATAATTCTTCTCACTAAGCAGATTTTATGTTAGAGTCTTTTACTCGTTTTAAGGGTTTTGGTCCTAAATGATCTCAGTAAGATATTACAGCTTGTTGCTGAGATTTGATGAGCTATATTGAGTAAAACATGCTTGAAACTAGAATATCAACTGTTGCAAAGCTGTGTCATCAACACTCACAAGTATAAAAGTACTTTTTTAAAGTAATCATTTCTTATTTCAAGCATGAAAAGCATGCCGTGTTGCCCTCCTGCCCGGGAGGGGGTGACAAGACCAGAAATACACTTCACTACATAACGTCCTAAAGTGTTTGTGTTCTCAGGCTCGACTTCAAAAGCTGGAAGAGGGGTCCAAACTAGACTGGTCCACAGCAGAGGCCTTGGCTTTCGGCTCTCTCCTTTGCCAAGGTGACAAAACACCTGCTTCTAAAGGCCTACTGAAATGAAATGCTCTTATTTAAACGGGGATAGCAGATCCATTCTATGTGTCATACTTGATCATTTCGCGATATTGCCATATTTTTGCTGAAAGGATTTAGTAGAGAACATCGACGATAAAGTTCGCAACTTTTGGTCGCTGATACAAAAGCCTTGCCTGTACCGGAAGTAGCGTGACGTCACAGGTTGTGGAGCGCCTCACGTCTGCACATTGTTGACAATCATTCCCACCAGCAGCGAGAGCGATTCGGACTGAGAAAGCGACGATTACCCCATTAATTTGAGCGAGGATGAAAGATTTGTGGATGAGGAAAGTGAGAGTGAAGGATTAAAGTGCAGTGCAGGACATATCTTTTTTCGCTCTGACCGTAACTTAGGTACAAGCTGGCTCATTGGATTCCACACTTTCTCATTTTTCTATTGTGGATCACGAATTTGTATTTTAAACCACCTCGGATACTATATCCTCTTGAAAATGAGAGTCGAGAACGCGAAATGGACATTCACAGTGACTTTTATCTTCAGGACAATACATCAGTGAAACACTTTAGCTTCGGAGCTAACGTGCTAGCATCGTGCTTAACTGCGGATAGAAACAGAAGAAACATGCCCCTGACTGGAAGGATAGACCGAAGATCAACAATACTACTATTACTTCTACTATCAGGAGACACTGAACCAAACCCTGGACCTGTAACCACACGGTTAATGCTGTCCCGCCTGGCGAGGCCTACCAATGCTGTTGCTAACGACGCCATTGAAGCTAACTTAGCTACGGGACCTCGACAGAGCTATGCTAAAAACATTAGCTCTCCACCTACGCCAGCCCTCATCTGCTCATCAACACCCGTGCTCACCTGCGTTCCAGCGATCGACGGCGCGGTCGGCGGCCCGGAGACGGAGGAAGTCAACCCAGACACCGGTGAGGACAGCGGCGTGGCGGCGGACTGCGTTGTGTTGCTGCAGCCAGCCGCTAATACACCGATCCCACCTACAGCTTTCTTCTTTGCAGTCTCCATTGTTCATTAAACAAATTGCAAAAGATTCACCAACACAGATGTCCAGAATACTGTGGAATTTTGCGATGAAAACAGACGACTTAAGCTGGCCACCGTGCTGTTCCAAAATGTCTGCTACAATCCGTGACGTCACGCGCAAACGTCATCACACCGAGACGTTTTCAGCCGGATATTTTTCTTGGGAAGTTTAATATTGCACTTTGTAAGTTAACCCGGCCGTATTGGCATGTGTTGCAATGTTAAGATTTCATCATTGATATATAAACTATCAGACTGCGTGGTCGCTAGTAGTGGCTTTCAGTAGGCCTTTAATACATGTATTTTTAAAAATCATTCCATTTCAAATTCTTTTTTTTTATATCAGGTTTTAACATCCGTATAAGTGGGCAGGACGTGGGTCGGGGCACGTTCAGCCAGCGGCACGCCATGGTGGTCTGCCAAGACACCAACGACATGTTCATTCCTCTAAACCACATCAGTCCTCAACAGCCGGGTCTCCTCGAGGTGGGAAAAAACGAACACAACAATACAGATCGCAACAAGGCCCAGGTTGCTTTTTAATCGTCGTATCTTTGCAGGTGTGTAACAGCCCGCTGTCTGAGGAGGCGGTGCTCGGGTTCGAGTACGGCATGAGCATCGCCCAGCCCATGCTGCTGCCCATATGGGAGGCTCAGTTCGGAGATTTCTTCAATGGCGCTCAGATCATCTTTGACACGTTCATCTCTGGAGGTGAAGCACTGTGAAAGGGGAACTGCACTTTTTTGGAATTTTGCTTATGGTTCACAATCTTTATGAAAGACATGATGGCGAATGCTATTTTTTTTAATACATTCTAACTATTAAATAAATGCTATCAAAAGTCTGCTTACAATGGAGCCTATGGAAGCCGTTCAATTCTGCCTATAGAGCCCCTAAAAAAACATCCAAACATCTCCATTAGAGCATACTTGCCAACCTTGAGACCTCCGATACCGGGAGGTGGGGGGGGGCGTGGTTAATAGGGGAGTATATTTACAGCTAGAATTCACCAACTCAAGTATTTCATATATATATATATATATATATATATATATATATATATATATATATATATATATATATATATATATATATATATATATATATATATATATATATGTGTGTATGAAATACTTGACTTTCAGTGAATACTAGATATATATATATATATATATATATATATATATATATATATATATATATATATATATATATATATATATATATATATATATATATATATATATATATATATATATATATATATATATATATATGTGTGTATGAAATACTTGACTTTCAGTGAATACTAGATATATATATTTATTTTATTATACATATAAATAAAATAAATACTTGAATTTCAGTGTTCCGGGGGCTATCCAGTAGATGGCAGTATTGTCCTGTTTAACTTCTCCTCCGTTCATGACTCGGCCACCGTGTTCAATGGAGAAGTCTGTTATGCAAAATGTAAAGGCAACATACATACCCCTTCCCCTTCGAACTGTCCTGGATGAACTGGAATTCTTGTTTCCATTCGTTTTGGAACTTGCAAGCGTATTTCTTCATCTTGCTCGTCGACGGCGTCGCCATGTCTGTAACTTCCTCGTTCTTCTGCTTCGTCTCGTTGTCGTGTGCGCAGTTGTGCACTCTACTCTCTAAAAGCCCTAGATGTTATGACGTCATTGGGCAGGCAAGCTGTTTATATTGTGGGAAAGCGGACGTGAGAACAGGCTGTCCCCACTCAGTCTCAGGTGGCCTCCAGCTCCGGCTGAATACCGGGAGTTTGTCGGGAGAAAATTTCTGCCGGGAGGTTATCGGGAGAGGCGCTGAATACCGGGAGTCTCCCGCTAAAAACGGGAGGGTTGGCAAGTATGCTTTAGGGTTTTATATATATGTAATGTAAGAATATAAGTAATGTAGTAACATTTATAATAACATTTAATTCTATTTTGATCATTGTTGCAAACGTTGCAGACTTTGAGAGCCAACAAACAAACAAAAAACACCACTTACTGTACAATGTCTGCTGTCATTAGGATGCCGACCGCTATGATGTTCATATATTCCCATTTAGATGAAGAATGACTCATAATCCTCACAAAGAAACGGGACGGGTGGTGGGAGGGGGGACCGAGCATCTTTTCGTGTCGTCCTAAATGGCTGTCACAAAGTGTACCAACTTGTCGGAATTCCTACTCCGACTTCTTCTGTCCAGGTGAGATGCATGATTTAGGATCTAGAATAACTTTGCAGGGAAGCGAGGAAGCAGCAGACCACTCGATGATGTAAACATAGGGACACAGGAAGTGATCACGGCGCCGCTATAAATAGTTAGTCTGCGTTAGAGCTTATAATAACAATATCACTAATACTATATGTCCGATAATGGCTTTTTTGCCGATATTGCGATATTGTCCAACTCTTAATTACCGATTCCGATATCAACCGATACCGATATATACAGTCGTGGAATTAACACATTATTATGCCTAATTTTGTTGTGATGCCCCGCTGGATGCATTAAACAATGTAAAAAGGTTTTCCAAAATAAATCAACTCAAGTTATGGAAAAAAAAATGCCAACATGGCACTGTCATATTTATTATTGAAGTCACAAAGTGCATTATTTTTTTTTTTAACATGCCTCAAAACAGCAGCTTGGAATTTGGGACATGATCTCCCTGAGAGAGCATGAGGAGGTTGAGGTGGGCGGTGGTATTGAATGCTACATACGACATTTTGAACAAAATATTAAAAACAATAAACAAAAACTACTACACTAGTGCGTTTTTAAATATTTTGGCTTTTGCCCTCAAAGTCTTCCTGTATCCAGAAATGTACTCCTTGAGTTTGTAAACAACAACAAAAAAGACCCCGAAAAATATTTTGCAATAATCAATTTATATACTGATAGAATACTAGGTATAGATAGTATCGACATCTGGATCGATCACCATACTTGGCAACCTTGAGACCTCCGAATTCGGGAGATGGGGGCGAGGGGACGGGGCGGGGTTTGGTGGTAGCGGGAGGGGGGTATATTGTAGCTTCCCGGAAGAGTTAGTGCTGCAAGGGGTTCTGGGTATTTGTTCTGTTGTGTTTATGTTGTGTTACGGTGCGGATGTTCTCCCGAAATGTGTTTGTCATTCTTGTTTGGTGTGGGTTCACAGTGTGGCGCATATTTGTAACAGTGTTAAAGTTGTTTATGCGGCCACCCTCAGTGTGACCTGTATGGCTGTTGACCAAGTATGCCTTGCATTCACTTGTGTGTGTGAAAAGTGGTAGATATTATGTGAGGCAGTGCCTTTAAGGCACGCCCCCAATATTGTTGTCTGGGTGGAAATCGGTAGATATTCTGGAGAATGGTCTTTATATAAACGACATTTGTAAAGTTACAAAGGACTTAAAGTTAGTTTTTTTTGCAGATGATACAACTGCTTTCTGTTCAGGAGAGAACACACAGAAGATAATACAAATAATAACAGAAGAAATGAACAAATTAAAAAGATGGTTTGACAAAAACAGACTATCTTTGAATCTCAGTAAAACTAAAATAATGCTATTTGGTAATAGTAGGAAAGAGCATCATACACAAATACAAATAGACGGAGTAGACATCGAAAGGGTAAAAGAAACCAGATTTTTGGGAGTATTAATAGATGATAAAATGAACTGGAAATCTCATATACAAAACATACAACATAAGGTGGCAAAAAACATTTCAATAATGAATAAAACAAAACACGTCCTGGGCCAAAAATCACTTCATATTCTCTACTGCTCACTAGTGTTACCATATCTGAGTTATTGTGCAGAAATATGGGGAAATAACTACAAATGTGCGCTACATTCGTTAACCATGTTACAAAAAAGATCAGTTAGAATAATACATAATGTTGGATATAGAGAACATACAAACCCTTTATTTATTAAGTCAAAAATATTAAAGTTTGGTGATTTGGTAAAATTGCAAACAGCTAAAATGACGTACAAAGCAATCTATAACCTGCTACCCAAGAATGTACAACATTTCTTCTCAACTAAAGAGGAGAAATATAAGCTTAGAGGAAAAAATAATTTAAAACATTTATATGCACGTACAACACTTAAAACTTTTAACATAACAGTATGTGGAATTAAATTATAGAATGGATTAAGTAAAGAAGTTAAAAATTGTACTGACATGATCCAGTTTAAGAGGTTGTTTAAATTAATAGTGCTTACAAAGTACAAAGAAGAAGAATTATGAGAAAAACTTCCAACCTTATTGAAAATATTCTTCATCTCAGTATGTTAATAATGACTGAATTAATTAATTACATATTACAAACTGTTGTATATACAAATTCATAGATGTTATTTTATTATATAAAAAGGTCAGTAAATGATTTTATATAATTGTAAACGCTTTGAAGTGGGAAAGGGGTAGGATTAAATAAGCTTTGCTTCTTCCTACTCCTTTTCGGGCATGATGTAAATGAAACTATATGAAATTGTGTGATGTATTATGATGCAAATGTGTTCATGTTCGAAATAAACTAAAAGAAAGAAAATGGTTGCCCCGGGAGATTTTCGGGAGGGGCACTGAAATTCGGGAGTCTCCCGGGAAAATCGGGAGGGTTGGCAAGTATGACTGGGAGACGCAACTGCTCTGTACTTCTCCCTACGTCCGTGTACCACTCCGTACAGCGGCGTTTTAAAAAGTCATACATTTTACTTTTTGAAACTGATACCGATAATTTCCGATATTACATTTTAAAGCATTTATCTCTACTAATTCTTGTTAATATTCAAGTCACCGAATGTAAATGGAGTATTGTTGGTGCTATTTGAATGATTATTTATTGGATTTTATGGGCGGAATAGAGGCACTCCCATTGGCTCCACTGTAAGCAGACTTTTATTTACGTTTGTTTAATATATAGAAAGCTTTTTTTTTTTTTAAATCCATCTGTCGTCATGTCTTTCTAAAAACAGTGCATTTCCCCTTTAAGAATTACATTCAGTTTTCGGGGGATTTGAAGAAAAAACCTTCAGCTGTTCAACTGGTGTGTTTGCAGGCGAGGCCAAGTGGCTGCTCCAATGTGGGATGGTGATCCTGCTGCCTCACGGCTACGACGGAGCCGGACCGGAACATTCCTCCTGCCGCATGGAGCGCTTCCTGCAGGTTAAACCACCCTTAGCCACCTATGCTAAGATGCTACACAACAATGTCATGTACTATAAAGTAGTGTAGCGTGGAGGATTGCACATTTTTTTTTAGGATCGGGTGCAAAGTTAAATCTGATAACCGATTAAAAAGACCCTTTTTAATATGGCACACTGCAAAAAGTCAGTGTTCAAAAACGAGAAAAAACAAAACAAAAATGAGGGGTATTTTATTTGAACTAAGCAAAATTATCTGCCAGTAGAACAAGAAAATTTGGCTTGTCAAGACTTTACAAAACAAGTCAAATTAGCTAACCTCAATGAACCCAAAAATACCCTAAAATAAGTATATTCTCACTAGGGATGTCCGATAATGGCTTTTTGCCGATATCCGATATTCCGATATTGTCCAACTCTTTAATTACCGATACCGATATCAACCGATACCGATATATACAGTCGTGGAATTAACACATTATTATGCCTAATTTGGACAACCAGGTATGGTGAAGATAAGGTACTTTTTAAAAAAATTAATAAAATAAAATAAGATAAATACATTAAAAACATTTTCTTGAATAAAAAAGAAAGTAAAACAATATAAAAACAGTTACATTGAAACTAGTAATGAATGAAAATTAGTAAAATTAACTGTTAAAGGTTAGTACTATTAGTGGACCAGCAGCACGCACAATTATGTGTGCTTACGGACTGTATCCCTTGCAGACTGTATTGATATATATTGATATATAATGTAGGAACCAGAATATTAATAACAGAAAGAAACAACCCTTTTGTGTAAATGAGTGTTAATGGGGGAGGGAGGTTTTTTGAGTTGGTGCACTAATTGTAAGTGAATCTTGTGTTTTTTATGTTGATTTAATTTTTTTTTTTAAATAAAAAATTTTTTTTTTAAAACGATACCGATAATAAAAAAAACGATACCGATAATTTCCGATATTACATTTTAACGCATTTATCGGCCGATAACATCGGCAGGCCGATATTATCGGACATCTCTAATTCTCACTAATAACAAGTGCACTTTTCTTGGTAGAAAAAAACCAGACCTTTTTTGCTCAATATGTTGAAAAATATTCTTAAATGAAGTAAATGCTGGTGCCATTAACTTGACATAATGATATGCGCTCGGCATTACATTTCTTGAAACCAGCAAACTTATACTAAAAATGAATTTATTGTTCTTAATGGAAAGGCAACAAGGCAACCGCTTGTTACTCTCGGGGTCTCCTAGCCGCTCAGGCAAATCATATTGTCTAAAAATGCATTTTTCCATCGATAACATGACATCATCGCGCCAAGTGCGTGCTCTTTCAGTCAATTAGTGCGCATATATACAGCCCGGCCCCCGGCCAAAAAAATTTTAATTGTAATTTTGAGGAATTTATCTGAACGTGCATGAACTATTTCTGTTCAAAATTGTTTGAAATGTCACATGTTAAATGTTTAAATATTAACTGTCAGTTTACTGTACTGTGCCAACTGTACTACTATATGAGTACATATTTTCTATTGTTTCATTGAAGGTAAAACAGCAAAGTCCATTTGGCTGTCATCTGTTTTAATTATGAGACACAACTGTGTCAAAATCATTATTTTTTTTTTTCATGCTTGAAATAAGAAATTATTACTTTAAAAAAAAGTAGTTTTATACTTGTGAGTGTTGATGCAACAGTTGATATTCTAGTTTCAAGCATGTTTTACTCAATATAGCTCATCAAATCTCACTAACAAGCTGTAATATCATACTGAGATCATTTAGGACCAAAACCCTTAAAACAAGTAAAACACTCTAACATAAAATCTGCTTAGTGAGAATAATTATCTTATCAGACAGAAAATAAGCAAATATCACCCTTATTTGAGATATTTCATCTTACTTAGATTTCAGTTTTTGCAGTGCACGATTACTCCTACCATCCTGTAGTTGGGTTAGGGTGAGTAAATCAAAACGCTCCTTTTCTCTTCCTGCTGTAAACGGCTTGTCCTAAACTACCCATAAGCTCACTGTAAACAAACATTTGGGACTTCTTCACTGTTTCAGAGGAAGACATTTTGTGTGCTATTTGCACCAAATGTGCTGAAAACATTCACCGAGCGGGTACAAAACAAAAAAAAAGAGCTTGAACGCATCATGTTGTAAAAATCCTACGAAGACGCCTGATGCCGCAAAGAAAGACGTGCACACACTACAGTCAAATCTGACTTAAAAAAAGAAAATAGATATAAATGATGAGTATTCGTCTTGACAACAAGCAGGAAGTTATTAGCTTGAAAAACAGAATGTGAGTGAACAGTAAAAATTGTGATTTGTTTAATACTTGGTTCATGGAGTGTTCTTAACAATTAAATGAGAAAATTCATTATTTTACCCAGATTTGCACCGCATTTTGCATGTTATATCTTAGCATAATCCTGCTAATTACCGGTAAAGTTCCCTGCAACCACTCATTGTGCTACCAACACACATATCTGCTGTCCGTCTTCCCCACTTACTGTAGATGTGCGACAGCAAGGAGGATGGCGTGGACGGCGACAATGTCAACATGGCTGTGGTCAACCCCACCACCTCCGCCCAGTACTTCCACCTGCTCAGGCGGCAGATGATCCGCAACTTCCGCAAGCCTCTCATCGTCGTCGGACCCAAGATGCTGCTGAGGTTTTCGGGAAGTATATGAGTAGTTTCATAAACCCCAAAAACAGTGAAGTTGGCACGTTGTGTAAATGGTAAATAAAAACAGAATACAATGATTTGCAAATCCTTTTCAACTTATATTCAATTGAATAGACTGCAAAGACAAGATATTTAATGTTCACACTGAGAAACTTCATTTTTTTTTGCAAATAATCATTAACTTAGAATTTAATGGCAGCAACACATTGCAAAAAAGTTGTCACAGGGGCATTTTCACCACTGTGTTACATGGCCTTTCCTTTAAACAACACTCAGTAAACGTTTGGGAACTGAGGAGACACATTTTTGAAGCTTCTCAGGTGGAATTCTTTCCCATTCTTGCTTGATGTACAGCTTAAGTTGCTCAACAGTCTCCGTTCTCGTATTTTAGGCTTCATAATGCACCACACATTTTCAATGGGAGACAGGTCTGGACTACAGGCAGGCCAGTCTAGTACCCACACTGTTAACTATGAAGCCACACTGTTGTTACACGTGGCTTGGCATTGTCTTGCTGAAATAAGAAGGGGCGTCCATTAATGGTGCCTTCACAGATGTGTAAGTTACCCATGCCATGGGCACTAATACACCCCCATACCATCACAGATGCTGGCTTTTCAACTTTGCGCCTATAACAATCCCGATGGTTCTTTTCCTCTTTGTTCCGTAGGACACAACGTCCACAGTTTCCAAAAAAACATTTGAAATGTGGACTTGTCAGACCACAGAACACTTTTCCACTTTGCATCAGTCCATCTTAGATGAGCTCGAGCCCAGCGAAGCCGTCGGCGTTTCTGGGTGTTGTTGATAAATGTCTGTGGTTTTGCATAGTAGAGTTTTAACTTGCACTTACAGATGTAGCGACCAACTGTAGTTACTGACAGTGGTTTTCTGAAGTATTCCTGAGCCCATGTGGTGATATCCTTTACACGCTGATGCAGGTTTTTTATGCAGTATTGCCTGAGGGATCCAAGGTCACGTCATACAGTGATTTTCTGAACCTTTTGATGATATCACGGACCATAGATGGTGAAATCCCTAAATTCCTTGCAATAGCTGGTTGAGAAATGTTGTTCTTAAACAATTTGCTCACGCATTTGTTGACAAAGTGGTGACCCTCGCCCCCATCCTTGTTTGTGAATGGCTGAGTATTTCATGGAAGCTGATTTTATACCCAATCATGGCACACACCTGTTCCCAATTAGCCTGTTCACCTGTGGGATGTACCAAATAAGTGTTTAAAGAGCATTCCTCAACTTTCTCAGTCTTTTTTGCTACTTGTGCCAGCTTTTTTGAATCATGTTGCAGTCATCTAATTCCAAATTCCAGTTCGAACGTTAAATATCTTGTCTTTGCAGTCTATTCAATTGAATATAAGTAGAAAAGGATTTGCAAATCATTGTATTCTGTTTTTATTTACCATTTACACAACGTGACAACTTCACTGCTTTTGGGGTTTGTAAAAAAAAAAAAAAAAAGATCTTTACTTGACGTTGATATCACTGTTCATCCTAAAGGGGGCGGCGTCCAGCTTGAGCGAGATGGCACCAGGACAGTCCTTCAAACCCGTTTTGGGAGACACCTCCGTCCCAGCCGGAAGGTACAACACAAGACATTTTGTTGTCGTCCCCGAGTTCTCCAGTGGTCAACTGTTTTTTTGTGATTCCACGCAGTGTCCAGAAGGTGGTGCTGTGCTCAGGGAAACACTACTATGCCTTGCTGAAGCGGAGGGACGCTGCAGCCAAACATGACACAGCGCTTGTTCGCTTGGAGGAGCTCTGTCCTTTCCCTCTGGACGCTCTGCAGGCAGAACTCCGGAAGTACCCCAACGCTAAAGGTGGGTCAAGCACACAACTTGGAAATAAACAAAATAAAAGTCCATCAACATATAGACAGGCAAAAAACAAAAAAACAAATATGTACTAGAAAAAGATATAGTAAATAATTATGATATTTAAATAGGTAAATAAATATTTAAATATATAGATTTTTGAGTTTTTGTTGCCTTAAAAAAAATCTTATTTTGAAGTACAATAGATCCACTTTATTTGTGTTTTGTTGACTTGACACAAATGTACATTTCTCTTTTCTAAAGTAAATCTGAACAGAAAATATGATCATCTACATCAACAATATGATTTGTCGGAGTGGCTGGACAGGACAGATTGAAAAAATAAAAATAAAAACCCATATAAATCGATTTTTGATCAATTTTTTTTAATCATTTAAGAATAGTTACAAATAAAAATCGAGATTAATGTGAAAATCGTTTTTTTTTTGACAGCGCTAATAAAAATGTGTATTTTTTTATTAAAAAATAAAAATAAAAACCCATACAAATCGATTTTTGATCTATTTTTTTTAATCATTTAAGAATAGTTACAAATAAAAATCGAGATTAATGTGAAAATCTTTTTTTTTTTGACAGCGCTAATAAAAATGTGTATTTTTTAATAAAAAAATGCACATTTTTTTTAATCATTTAAGAATAGTTACAAATAAAAATCGAGATTAATGTGAAAATCGTTTTTTTTTTGACAGCGCTAATAAAAAATGTGTATTTTTTTATTAAAAAATAAAAATAAAAACCCATATAAATCGATTTTTGATCTATTTTTTTTAATCATTTAAGAATAGTTACAAATAAAAATCGAGATTAATGTGAAAATCGTTTTTTTTTTGACAGCGCTAATAAAAATGTGTATTTTTTTATTAAAAAATAAAAACCTATATAAATCGATTTTTGATCTATTTTTTTTTAATCATTTAAGAATAGTTACAAATAAAAATCGAGATTAATGTGAAAATCTTTTTTTTTTTGACAGCGCTAATAAAAATGTGTATTTTTTAATAAAAATATACACATTTTTTTTAATCATTTAAGAATAGTTACAAATAAAAATCGAGATTAATGTGAAAATCGTTTTTTTTTTGACAGCGCTAATAAAAATGTGTATTTTTTTATTAAAAAATAAAAATAAAAACCCATATAAAACGATTTTTGATCTATTTTTTTTAATCATTTAAGAATAGTTACAAATAAAAATCGAGATTAATGTGAAAATCGTTTTTTTTTGACAGCGCTAATAAAAATGTGTATTTTTTAATAAAAAAATACAATTTTTTTTTAATCATTTAAGAATAGTTACAAATAAAAATCGAGATTAATGTGAAAATCTTTTTTTTTTGACAGCGCTAATAAAAATGTGTATTTTTTAATAAAAAAATACACATTTTTATTAGCGCTGTCAAAAAAAAAACGATTTTCACATTAATCTCGATTTTTATTTGTAACTATTCTTAAATGATTAAAAAAAATAGATCAAAAATCGATTTATATGGGTTTTTATTTTTATTTTTTCAATCTGTCCTGTGCAGCCACTCCGACAAATCATATTGTTGATGTAGATGATCGTATTTTCTGTTCAGATTTACTTTAGAAAAGAGAAATGTTGTTTAAAGGGGCCCTATTAAAGTAGCTAAACGTTGCCAAATCGCTATCATTAGCTGACAACAAACAGAACTAATGCATAAACAAAAGCAGTCCCAAAGTAGCAACTAACAGTTTGCAGTCATGTTGTTATGGTACAATACACTTTCAATGATAGCTAACATTACTAGCTATACGTTGCCAAGTCGCTATCATTAGGGGACAACAAACAGAACTAACGCGTAAACAAAAGCAGACATCGATTAAACAAGACAAGAAGCAAGGAATTAAACAGACTAAATTAAATTTGGCTCAATGAGGAGAAACGCGTAGACACTGTACCCTTGTACTGTGTCGTCCCACGCTCTGACGAAAGATTGTACGCCTCCTCTTTTATTTGGACTTTCCCTAATTACATGGCGACAGCTGTTTCTACTCAGTGGCCTGGTGGTTAGAGTGTCCGCCCTGAGATCGGTAGGTTGTGAGTTCAAACCCCGGCCGAGTCATACCAAAGACTATAAAAATGGGACCCATTACCTCCCTGCTTGGCACTCAGCATCAAGGCTTGGAATTTGGGGTTAAATCACCAAAAATGATTCCCGGGCGCGGCCACCGCTGCTGCCCACTGTTGATTGATGACTGTGGTGTTCTTAGTGTCATAGTGTGTGTAGTTAGTATGTTCCAATAGCAGCAGAAGTGCACTTTTTGGAGAGCTGTATTATTTTCAGTTTTGTGCCCAAGGGACTGATTTTATTTAACACTATATTATTATTTATGCACCTATAGTGATCACAGAGATGGGTTGTTTTTGTGTTACTGTATATATTTGTTTTTCTGAAAAATCCCACTTAATATACTTTGGGTAACAACAGTCAATATTTTTTTTATTTTTTTTAATTTTTTTTAGGGGCGTAACAGTCAATATTTATTTTATTTTTTTTAATTAATTTTTTCTTATAAAATAAAAGTGAGCTTTTGTTAAGCCAAATATTGTTTTTTTCCATATACAACAACCTATCTGGACTCGATTAAGAGAATCGATAAGGAATCGGTCCGATAAGAGGATTCGATAATAGGCTCGAACTCGATAATTTCTTATCAAACATCATCCCTAATTATTATTTAATATATTATTGTTTTAGTTGCTTAAGAGATATTCCTGGCTCTGAATTTGCTCATTGCTATTTTTATGTTTTTGTGCATTATTTGTTGTCGTCGTCATTAAACAAACAGGTTACTCATCAGTTACTCAGTACTTGAGTAGTTTTTTCACAACATACTTTTTACTTTTACTCAAGTAAATATTTGGGGGTCTACTCCTTACTTTTACTTGAGTAATAAAGCTCTAAAGTAACAGTACTCTTATTTGAGTACAATTTCTGGCTACTCTACCCACCTCTGGTTATATCTATCCATAAACATGTTCAAACATGAATAATTCAACAAACTTTCACTTGTAGTTTCACTTTGACTAAACTGCAGCGTGCATGCAAACTGAAAACCTTGCAGAGTTCATCTGGAGCCAGGAGGAGCCTCAGAACATGGGCCCCTGGTCCTTTGTCAACCCCAGGTTTGAGAAGCAACTGGCCTGCAAGGTGAGCATTACTCCGGTTTGTGTTCAAATGTCAAATTTGAAAGAAAATAGGGAGAAAAAAAAAGGTTGCTTTGGTCTCCAGCTGCGGTTAGTGAGCCGACCCGCTCTGCCCGCTCCCGCCGTGGGCATCGGCGCCATCCATCAGCAGCAGCAAGAGGCCCTACTCGACGCCACCTTCTCTTAGGACTAAACCGGCTGCAAACACGGAGATGCAACTTTATTTTGAAAAACATCAACTTTAGCTTGATTAAATAGTTTGTATTGTGAACAAACGCTCCATTGAAGTCAGCGATGTCATCCTAAGTATCGCTCAGGTGAACCCCCGATAGTTATAGTCATTGAAGAATCTGCAAACTTAACCGGAAGTGACCCCCAAAGGGGAATTTGATGCAAAGCGTCATTTGAAGAAGTTTCTGACCTTTTTAGACAATTGTTACCACTGAGCTAATTGAATGTTAGACCGTGTTATGTCATATTTTATGTGCTTTGATCAGGCACAGAGGTAGGTACTCCATTATTTTCATTGCAGAAAAATTCATGGTGCTAAAGGGCGAATGCAAACGAACCCAATCAAGATATTTAAAGAGAAATAAATCTATTTTCATGCTTCTGTCCGGTGTGGTTGTCATCTCGCTGACGCTGTCGAATGAACCTGAAGGCACCAAACAGCATCTTTATGCCCTTCCTCAAATAAATGTGACGATAGAAAGAAAACTAGAAAATTCCCACGGCCGCCGTACTTTTGAAGATAGCGCAGAGTGTCCGATTATGTGAGTTTTAGGTGTAACTGTACAACATGAGCGACAGAGCTAGTCTAAAACAGGAGTCCCCAACCTTTTTGTAACCACGGACCGGTCAACGCTTAAAAATTTGTCCCACGGACTGGGGGGGAGGGGGTGTATGGTATTTATTTTTATTTTTATTTTATTTATTTTTTTGTCATAAAAAAATACAATCATGTGTGCTTACGGACTGTATCCTGAGATTTTTTTGGTTGGTGCTCTAATTGTAAGTGTATCTTGTGTTTTTTATGTTGATTTAATAATTTTTTTAATTTTTATTTTATTTTTATTTTTATTTATTTTATTTTTTTTACATTTCTTGTGCGGCCCGGTACCAATCGATCCACGGACCAGTACCAGTGGTTGGGGACCACTGGTCTAAAACATTAGCATGCGCACATTAAAATGCTAACACTTAGCATGTGTGCTAACGACGGCATGCTAACAGTTAGCATGTCTCGCATATCAAGTAATATGGCTGTAAGGTGTATGGCTGCGGACGTAGAGAAAAAAGTGGAAAAATGAGCAAAAAAGTTAGCACGCTAATATTAGCATGCTAACAGTTAACAAGTGTCATGTACCAAGTTGTATGACTCTGGAGTAAACGGTTGCAAATTTAGCTCAAAAAGTTATCATGTTAATGTTAGCATGCTAGCGAACTAACGTTAGCATACCGTCAGTTAGCATGTGTCACATA
Source organism: Entelurus aequoreus (assembly GCF_033978785.1). Taxonomy (NCBI): domain Eukaryota; kingdom Metazoa; phylum Chordata; class Actinopteri; order Syngnathiformes; family Syngnathidae; genus Entelurus; species Entelurus aequoreus. Next base: position 84,981,771 of record NC_084733.1, read on the forward strand.
CCAAGTTATATGACTGTAAGGGGTATGGCTGTCTAATTAGAGAAAAGAAAGGTAAAGTTAGCTAAAAAAAAGTTAGCATGTTAATGTTAGCATGCTAACATTAGCATGCTAGCTAGCAGTTAACAAGTGTCACATACCAAGTTATATGACTGTAGGGTAAAGGGTTGCAAAATTAGCTGAATAAAACTTTAATGTTAGCATGCTAACGTATACATGCTACCAGTTAGCATGTTTCACATACCAGGTTATATGACTGTTAGGTGTATGGCTGTGGAGTTAGAGAAAGAAGTGGAACATTCGAAAAAGAAAAAAAAAGTTAGCAATTTAATGTTAGCATGCTAACGTATATATAACGTTAGATCCACTAAGGACTGTACTTAGATGGGGGGTTACCCACATATGCGGTCCTCTCCAAGGTTTCTCATAGTCAGTCACATCGACGTCCCTTATGTGGGCTCTGTATCGAGGATGTCGTTGTGGCTTCTGCAGCCCTTTGAGACTTTTGTGATTTAGGGCTATATAAATAAAAATTGATTGATTGATACATGCTAACAGTTAGCATGTTTCACATACCAAGTTATGACTGTAAGGTGTATGGCTGCGGAATTAGAGAAAAAAGTGTAACATTTGAAGAAAAAAAGAAAAAAAAGTTAGCAATTTAATGTTAGCATGCTAACAGTTAGCTTGTTTCACATACCAAGTTATATGACTGTAAGGTGTATGGCTGTGGAGTTAGAGAAAAAAGAGTAACATTTGAAATATTTTTTTTTTTTGCAATTTAATGTTAGCATGCTAACGTATACATGCTAACAGGTAGCATGTTTCACATACCAAGTTGTATGACTGTAAGGTGTATGGCTGCGGAATTAGACAAAAAAGTGTAACATTTGGAAAACATTTTTTAAAAAAGTTAGCAATTTAATGTTTGCGTGCATGCTAGCACTCGCTAATAACACGGAAGTACTACCGCTGTCTGAACAAGGCACGGAGCTCCGCCCCCATGCGCGCTCCCGCGGCAGGGGAGCAAAACATTCCTGCGATACGGAATTTCGCAGGACACCGGAAACAGATAAACGCTATCGCCGTAATACACTTTTTTTTTTTTTTTTTAATATATTTTTTTCGTGTTAACAAATCTACAGAGCCCCCAAAGGGACATGGGGGAACATTTTTTTTAAATTATTATTTAATTTTTTTAGTTTCTTGTGCGTACGAGAAACTTTTTATAAAGTTATAAAAAAAAAATTTAAAAATATAATTTTTTTTTGTAATTTTTTTTTTTCATGCGCACGAGAAAGAAACTATTCGTTATAAAGTTTTTTTTTAATAACTTTAATGAAAAGTTTCTCGTGTGCACGAGATACATGTCCAAAAATTTTAAAAAAATATATATATATATACTTTTTTTTCCCCCATGCTCCGTACAAATCCCAAATTTTTATTTGATTTTATTTTTTAAACCTTTATTTATAAATATTAATTACAGACAATGAACAAAAACAGTACAAAACAGCGCCAGGGGGTTGTAAATTCAAAGTAACTAAAATAGAATACAAAAAAGTATATATATAATAAACAAAGTGCAAAGCCATAGGCTCACTCAATTTCAGTAAATAACTTCAATTTGGAACACAGCATCATCGTTTTCACATCTTTTTGGTTGTTAGAGGTTGAGAGTGTTTTAATGTAGAGTTCTACATCTTTTTTAAAGGCACAGCCATAATCCACTTTGCTTTGTTGAAAGTTACTTCCTGGCTGGGTGTGTCAGTGCCTGTGATTGGCTGAAGGGGCAGTCGTGATTAAAACCCATGAACTCTGCCTAGCAACAGGTGGCCACATTGAAACACTAAAGACCGGCAAGATTTTAAAAATAATAATAATAATAATGGAATAAAGAGCACAAATAATTGTCTAGATTTTTTATTTAAAAAATAAATAAATAAAAAAACAGGAAGGAGTTGGAGGCTTTTAAGGGTGCAAGTGCCGTGTCTGAGCCCGTAAACCACGCAGCTCCGTCCCTGACTGGTGGATGTTCTTTCTCCTTCCCCGGGGGTGACCGCCTTTTAACCGGGACTTGCACGGTGTCCACCCCCCGGGCACTTTCCATCGATTTGGTGCAATGCGTGCCCGCACTTGATCCGCGCTGACGACCCCCCCCCCCCTCCCTACCTCCCATCCGTCTCTCCGCGGCGGTCCACAGGGCGTCACGGCGTCCTCCACAGCCGAGCTTCCCTCATCTCTTCACCGCCTGAAAACCCCTCTCGCTCGGGTGGGAGGAGACACACGAACACGCGTGAGGAGACGACAGGAAGGGAGGGAGTGAGACGCGAGTGTTTCTCCTCCACGCAGAGCCGAAGCACACACGGGGTTTAGTCCGCCAAGCTCTTCACTCCGTGACGGAACACTTCCACACTTTTTTTTTTTTCCTGCCCCCTTTTTCCTTCATTTTTTTTTTTTTGGTCTTAGCTCATTCGTCAGCGAGCTTCCGCCCTCCCCTCCCCACGCGGCGAGACATGGCGAAAGAGAACGGCGAGTCCGCCGACGGGTCGTGGAAAAAACACGTCGATGACATCAAGAGTGTGTTCGACTTCAAGGAAGTGCTGGGCACGTAAGTTGGCATGTTGGCGTCACGTCACGTGACATGTGTTTGAGCGGGAAACTTTCGCGCGCAGCTGTTGATCATCAGTGTGTAAATGGACAGCTCGCGTGGGTTGTCATCCGCGCACATCGTGACAAAGGACGGGAAATAACACGGAGACGCACCAAGAAAATACCTGCAAAGACAAACAAAACTGGTTTGTGCGATTTACAATTCAAACACGAACAATTTAAACGACAGGTGGAAGCTAACGCTAGCTTAGCATGGGGTTGGCCGCCATTTTTTTTGTTTACATCGGTGTTGCCATAAAATGTGTCCCCACCTCTATTTTCCTTAATTGATGTACTAACATGTGTTTTATTCTGTAGATACTTAGCATCGTCAACAACAAAACTTGTGAATTTGGACCCATTTTATTAATTATAAAAAAAGTTAGTAGGGGATACATATTTCATCTTATTTCTGTGTTGCCATAAAATATGTCCCCGTCTCTATTTTCCTCAATTGATGCACTAACATCATGTGTTTTATTCTGTTGATACTTAGCATCGTCAACAACAAAAATTGTGAATTTGGACCCATTTCATTAAATATAAAACAAAAATTAGTAGGATATACATAATATTTCAGCTTATTTCTGTGTAGCCATAAAATGTGTCCCCCCTCTATTTTCCTCAATTGATGTACTAACATGTGTTTTGTGTTTTATTCTGTAGATACAACAACAAAACTTGTGAATTTGGACCCATTTTATTAATTATTAAAAAAAGTTAGTAGGGGATACATAATATTTCAGCTTATTTCTGTGTTGCCATAAAATGTGTCCCCCCCTCTATTTTCCTCAATTGATGTAGTAACATGAATTTGGACTCATTTTATTAATTATAAAAAAAAGTTAGTAGGGGATACATAATATTTCACCTTATTTCTGTGTTGCCGTAAAATGAGTCCCCCCTCTATTTTCCTCAATTGATGTACTAACATGTTTTATTCTGTAGATACTTAGCATCGTCAACAACAAAACTTGTGAATTTGGACCCATTTTATTCATTACAAAAAAAGTTAGTAGGGGATACATAATATTTCAGCTTATTTATGTGTTGCCATTAAATGTGCCCCCCCTCTATTTTCCTCAATTGATGCACTAACATCATGTGTTTTATTCTGTTGATACTTAGCATCGTCAACAACAAAAATTGTGAATTTGGACCCATTTGATTAAATATAAAACAAATTAGTAGGGTATACATAATATTTCAGCTTATTTCTGTGTAGCCATAAAATGTGTCCCCCCTCTATTTTCCTCAATTGATGTACTAACATGTGTTTTATTCTGTAGATACAACAACAAAACTTGTGAATTTGGACCCATTTTATTAATTATAAAAAAAAGTTAGTAGGGGATACATAATATTTCAGTTTATTTTTGTGTTGCCATAAAATGTGTCCCCCTTCTATTTTCCTCAATTGATGTACTAACATGTTTTATTCTGTAGATACTTAGCATCGTCAACAACAAAACTTGTGAATTTGGACCCATTTTATTAATGATTAAAAAAAGTTAGTAGGGCATACATAATATTTCAGCTTATTTCTGTGTTGCCATAAAATGTGTCCCCCCCTCTATTTTCCTCAATTGATGTAGTAACATGAATTTGGACTCATTTTATTAATTATAAAAAAAAAGTTAGTAGGGGATACATAATATTTCAGTTTATTTCTTTGTTGCCATAAAATGTGTCCTCCCTCTCTATTTTCCTCAATTGATGTACTAACATGTTTTATTCTGTAGATACTTAGCATCGTCAACAACAAAACTGGTGAATTTGGACCCATTTTATTAATTATACAAAAAAGTTAGTAGGGGATACATAATATTTCATCTTATTTCTGTGTTGCCATAAAATGTGTCCCCCTCTATTTTCCTCAATTGATGTACTAACATGTTTTATTCTGTAGATACTTAGCATTGACAACAACAAAACTTGTGAATTTGGACCAATTTTATTAATTATAAAAAAATGTTAGTAGGGGATACATAATATTTCAGTGTTGCCATAAAATGTGTCCCCCATCTATTTTCCTCATTTGATGTACTAACATGTGTTTTATTCTGTAGATACTTAGCATCGTCAACAACAAAACTTGTGAATTTGTACCCATTTTATTAATTATAAAAAAAGTTAGTAGGGGATACATAATATTTCATCTTATTTCTGTGTTGCCATAAAATGTGTCCCCCTCTATTTTCCTCAATTGATGTACTAACATCATGTTTTATTCTGTAGATATTTAGCATCGTCAACAACAAAACTTGTGAATTTGGACCCATTTGATTAAATATAAAACAAATTAGTAGGGTATACATAATATTTCAGCTTATTTCTGTGTAGCCATAAAATGTGTCCCCCCTCTATTTTCCTCAATTGATGTACTAACATGTGTTTTATTCTGTAGATACAACAACAAAACTTGTGAATTTGGACCCATTTTATTAATTATAAAAAAAAGTTAGTAGGGGATACATAATATTTCAGCTTATTTCTGTGTTGCCATAAAATGTGTCCCCCCCTCTATTTTCCTCAATTGATGTACTAACTTGTGTTTTATTCTGTAGATACTTAGCATCGTCAACAACAAAACTTGTGAATTTGGACCCATTTTATTAATTATTAAAAAAAGTTAGTAGGGGATACCTAATATTTCAGCTTACTTCTGTGTTGCCATAAAATGTGTCCCCCCCTCTATTTTCCTCAATTGATGTAGTAACATGAATTTGGACCCATTTTATTAATTATAAAAAAAGTTAGTAGGGGATACATAATATTTCAGTTTATTTTTGTGTTGCCATAAAATGTGTCCCCCTTCTATTTTCCTCAATTGATGTACTATTTTTTTTATTTGTTGAAAGGACTAGTTGGTACAATCCCTGGGGACTCTGCATGGCAGGGGCGTCCTCCTCCCTGAGCCAGGCTTGCACCTGACCGCATACCTAAGTGAGGCTAGGTGACACTGCTGGGAGGCTTTTCCACCATTGGGACACAATTTGGACTCATTTTTACTAATTACAAAAAAAGTTAGGGGATACATAATATTTCATCTTATTTCTGTGTTGCCATAAAATGTGTCCCCCTCTATTTTCCTCAATTGATGTACTAACATCATGTTTTATTCTGTAGATACTTAGCATCGACAACAACAAAACTTGTGAATTTGGACCCATTTTATTAATTATAAAAAAAGTTAGTAGGGCATACATAATATTTCAGCTTATTTATGTGTTGCCATTAAATGTGCCCCCCCCCCCTCTATTTTCCTCAATTGATGCACTAACATCATGTGTTTTATTCTGTTTATACTTAGCATCGTCAACAACAAAAATTGTGAATTTGGACCCGTTTGATTAAATATAAAACAAATTAGTAGGATATACATAATATTTCAGCTTATTTCTGTGTAGCCATAAAATGTGTCCCCCCCTCTATTTTCCTCAATTGATGTACTAAGATGTGTTTTATTCTGTAGATACAACAACAAAACTTGTGAATTTGGACCCATTTTATTAATTATTAAAAAAAGTTAGTAGGGGATACATAATATTTCAGCTTATTTCTGTGTTGCCATAAAATGTGTCCCCCTTCTATTTTCCTCAATTGATGTACTAACATCAATTTGGACTCATTTTATTAATTACAAAAAAGTTAGGGGATACATAATATTTCATCTTTTTTCTGTGTTGCCATAAAATGTGTCCCCCTCTATTTTCCTCAATTGATGTACTAACATCATGTTTTATTCTGTAGATACTTAGCATCGTCAACAACAAAACTTGTGAATTTGGACCCATTTTATTAATTATAAAAAAAGTTAGTAGGGGATACATAATATTTCATCTTATTTCTGTGTTGCCATAAAATGTGTCCCCCCCTCTATTTTCCTCAATTGATGTAGTAACATGAATTTGGACTCATTTTATTAATTATAAAAAAAAGTTAGTAGGGGATACATAATATTTCAGTTTATTTCTGTGTTGCCATAAAATGTGTCCTCCCTCTCTATTTTCCTCAATTGATGTACTAACATCATGTTTTATTCTGTAGATACTTAGCATCGTCAACAACAAAACTTGTGAATTTGGACCCATTTTATTAATTATTAAAAAAGTTAGTAGGGGATACATAATATTTCATCTTATTTCTGTGTTGCCATAAAATGTGTCCCCCCCTCTATTTTCCTCAATTGATGTAGTAACATGAATTTGGACCCATTTTATTAATTATAAAAAAAGTTAGTAGGGGATACATAATATTTCATCTTATTTCTGTGTTGCCATAAAATGTGTCCCCCCCTCTATTTTCCTCAATTGATGTAGTAACATGAATTTGGACTCATTTTATTAATTATAAAAAAAAGTTAGTAGGGGATACATAATATTTCAGTTTATTTCTGTGTTGCCATAAAATGTGTCCCCCCTCTCTATTTTCCTCAATTGATGTACTAACATCATGTTTTATTCTGTAGATACTTAGCATCGTCAACAACAAAACTTGTGAATTTGGACCCATTTTATTAATTATTAAAAAAGTTAGTAGGGGATACATAATATTTCATCTTATTTCTGTGTTGCCATAAAATGTGTCCCCCTCTATTTTCCTCAGTTGATGTACTAACATCATGTTTTATTCTGTAGATACTTAGCATCGTCAACAACAAAACTTGTGAATTTGGACCCATTTTATTAATTATACAAAAAAGTTAGTAGGGGATACATAATATTTCATCTTATTTCTGTGTTGCCATAAAATGTGTCCCCCTCTATTTTCCTCAATTGATGTACTAACATCAATTTGGACTCATTTTTATTAATTACAAAAAAAGTTAGGGGATACATAATATTTCATCTTATTTCTGTGTTGCCATAAAATGTGTCCCCCTCTATTTTCCTCAATTGATGTACTAACATCATGTGTTTTATTCTGTAGATACTTAGCATCGTCAACAACAAAACTTGTGAATTTGGACCCATTTTATTAATTATAAAAAAAGTTAGTAGGGGATACATAATATTTCAGCTTATTTATGTGTTGCCATTAAATGTGCCCCCCCTCTATTTTCCTCAATTGATGCACTAACATCATGTGTTTTATTCTGTTGATACTTAGCATCGTCAACAACAAAAATTGTGAATTTGGACCCGTTTTATTAAATATAAAACAAATTAGTAGGGTATACATAATATTTCAGCTTATTTCTGTGTAGCCATAAAATGTGTCCCCCCTCTATTTTCCTCAATTGATGTACTAACATGTGTTTTATTCTGGAGATACAACAACAAAACTTGTGAATTTGGACCCATTTTATTAATTATAAAAAAAGTTAGTAGGGGATACATAATATTTCAGTTTATTTTTGTGTTGCCATAAAATGTGTCCCCCTTCTATTTTCCTCAATTGATGTACTAACATCAATTTGGACTCATTTGATTAATTACAAAAAAGTTAGGGGATACATAATATTTCAGCTTATTTCTGTGTTGCCATAAAATGTGTCCCCCTCTATTTTCCTCAATTGATGTACTAACATCATGTTTTATTCTGTAGATACTTAGCATCGTCAACAACAAAACTTGTGAATTTGGACCCATTTTATTAATTATAAAAAAAGTTAGTAGGGGATACATAATATTTCATCTTATTTCTGTGTTGCCATAAAATGTGTCCCCCTCTATTTTCCTCAATTGATGTACTAACATGTGTTTTATTCTGTAGATATTTAGCATCGACAACAACAAAACTTGTGAATTTGGACCCATTTTATTAATTATAAAAAAAAGTTAGTAGGGGATACAAAATATTTCAGTGTTGCCATAAAATGTGTCCCCCATCTATTTTCGTTAATTGATGTACTAACATGTGTTTTATTCTGTAGATACTTAGCATCGACAACAACAAAAATTGTGAATTTGGACCCATTTTATTAATTATAAAAAAATGTTAGTAGGGGATACATAATATTTGAGTGTTGCCATAAAATGAGTCCCCCCTCTATTTTCCTCAATTGATGTACAAACATGTTTTATTCTGTAGATACTTAGCATCGTCAACAACAAAACTTGTGAAATTGGACCCATTTTATTAATTATAAAAAAAGTTAGTAGGGGATACATAATATTTCAGCTTATTTATGTGTTGCCATTAAATGTGCCCCCCCTCTATTTTCCTCAATTGATGCACTAACATCATGTGTTTTATTCTGTTGATACTGAGCATCGTCAACAACAAAAATTGTGAATTTGGACCCATTTGATTAAATATAAAACAAATTAGTAGGGGATACATAATATTTCAGTTTATTTTTGTGTTGCCATAAATGTGTCCCCCTTCTATTTTCCTCAATTGATGGACTAACATCAATTTGGACTCATTTTATTAATTACAAAAAAGTTAGGGGATACATAATATTTCATCTTTTTTCTGTGTTGCCATAAAATGTGTCCCCCTCTATTTTCCACAATTGATGTACTAACATCATGTTTTATTCTGTAGATACTTAGCATCGACAACAACAAAACTTGTGAATTTGGACCCATTTTATTAATTATAAAAAAAAGTTAGTAGGGGATACATAATATTTCAGCTTATTTCTGTGTTTCCTTAAAATGTGTCCCCCATCTATTTTCCTTAATTGATGTACTAACATCATGTGTTTTATTCTGTAGATACTTAGCATCGTCAACAACAAAACTTGTGAATTTGGACCCATTTTATTAATTATTAAAAAAAGTTAGTAGGGTATACCTAATATTTCAGCTTATTTCTGTGTTGCCATAAAATGTGTCCCCCCTCTATTTTCCTCAATTGATGTACTAACATGTTTTATTCTGTAGATACTTAGCATCTTGAACAACAAAACTTGTGAATTTGGACCCATTTTATTAATTATTTAAAAAAGTTAGTAGGGGATACATAATATTTCAGCTTATTTCTGTGTTGCCATAAAATGTGTCCCCCCCTCTATTTTCCTCAATTGATGTAGTAACATGAATTTGGACTCATTTTATTAAGTATAAAAAAAAGTTAGTAGGGGATACATAATATTTCAGCTTATTTCTGTGTTGCCATAAAATGTGTCCCCCATCTATTTTCCTTAATTGATGTACTAACATCATGTGTTTTATTCTGTAGATACTTAGCATCGTCAACAACAAAACTTGTGAATTTGGACCCATTTTATTAATTATAAAAAAATGTTAGTAGGGGATACATAATATTTCAGTGTTGCCATAAAATGTGTCCCCCATCTATTTTCCTTAATTGATGTACAAACATCATGTGTTTTATTCTGTAGATACTTAGCATCGTCAACAACAAAACTTGTGAATTTGGACCCATTTTATTAATTATAAAAAAAGTTAGTAGGGGATACATAATATTTCATCTTTTTTCTGTGTTGCCATAAAATGTGTCCCCCTCTATTTTCCTCAATTGATGTACTAACATCATGTTTTATTCTGTAGATACTTAGCATCGTCAACAACAAAACTTGTGAATTTGTACCCATTTTATTAATTATGAAAAAAGTTAGTAGGGGATACATAATATTTCAGCTTATTTATGTGTTGCCACAAAATGTGTCCCCCCTCTATTTTCCTCAATTGATGTACTAACATGTGTTTTATTCTGTAGATATTTAGCATCGACAACAACAAAACTTGTGAATTTGTACCCATTTTATTAATTATAAAAAAAGTTAGTAGGGGATACATAATATTTCAGCTTATTTATGTGTTGCCATAAAATGTGTCCCCCCTCCCCTCTATTTTCCTCAATTGATGTACTAACTCATGTGTTTTATTCTGTAGATACTTAGCATCGTCAACAACAAAACTTGTGAATTTGGACTCATTTTATTAATTATAAAAAAAGTTAGTAGGGGATACATAATATTTCAGTGTTGCCATAAAATGTGTCCCCCCTCTATTTTCGTCAATTGATGTAGTAACATGAATTTGGACCCATTTTATTAATTATAAAAAAATGTTAGTAGGGGATACATAATATTTCAGTGTTGCCATAAAATGTGTCCCCCCCTCTATTTTCCTCAATTGATGTACTAACTTGTGTTTTATTCTGTAGATACTTAGCATCGTCAACAACAAAACTTGTGAATTTGGACTCATTTTATTAATTATTAAAAAAAAGTTAGTAGAAGATACATAATATTTCAGTTTATTTCTGTGTAGCCATAAAATGTGTCCCCCCTCTATTTTCCTCAATTGATGTACTAACATCATGTTTTATTCTGTAGATACTTAGCATCGACAACAACAAAACTTGTGAATTCGGACCCATTTTATTAATTATAAAAAAATGTTAGTAGGGGATACATAATATTTCAGGTCCAAGTGGATATTTACAATTTGCAGTCCAGACATGATTGAATGGTCACATGATTTTTTTTCCGTCCATTTCACCGATGCAATATCTAGCAAATGAAAGTCTCCCATATCTTTTGTAGGAGGCGAAGGGAGAAAAAAAAAGAACCAAAAACATTTGGGATACCGCCATCAAATAATCGTTCGTGCATTTATCCATCAATCCAGTATTATTACATTTTGCCAAGTTACAATAGTCTTGTAATTGGGGCTGCAGCTATCGATTGTTTTCGCAATCGAGTAATTCTTCATTAGTTTGTTCGATTAATCAAGTAATTGGATAATAATCGTGAAATGTATTTTAGAGAACATTCTTTTGGTATCCATAACCTTTTTTTTTTTTTTTTAATAACTGCACAAAACATTGAAAATGCACTTTTAACATGTGTGTTTTAATAAATAAAATAAAAAAATAAAATAAAAATATATATACACTACCGTTCAAAAGTTTGGGGTCACATTGAAATGTCCTTATTTTTGAAGGAAAAGCACTGTACTTTTCAATGAAGATAACTTTAAACTAGTCTTAACTTTAAAGAAATACACTCTATACATTGCTAATGTGCTAAATGACTATTCTAGCTGCAAATGTCTGGTTTTTGGTGCAATATCTACATAGGTGTACAGAGGCCCATTTCCAGCAACTATCACTCCAGTGTTCTAATGGTACAACGTGTTTGCTCATTGGCTCTCAGAAGGCTAATTGATGATTAGAAAACCCTTGTGCAACTCGTTACAGAAGCTACAAAACTGACCTTCCTTTGAGCAGATTGAGTTTCTGGAGCATCACATTTGTGGGGTCAATTAAACGCTCAAAATGGCCAGAAAAAGAGAACTTTCATCTGAAACTCGACAGTCTATTCTTGTTCTTAGAAATGAAGGCTATTCCACAAAATTGTTTGGGTGACCCCAAACTTTTGAACGGTAGTGTATATATATATATATTTATTATAGCTGTAAAAACCTGCTGTTTAAATTTATGGTCCCTTTTTTTCAGAAACAGTAATACAAAAACTCACAATGTTTGATAGAATGCTAAAAATGTCAAACATGACAGACCACCTCAAAAGAACGAAATACAATTTTGCAGTTTCTTACTGAATAAGACGCCCAGAATGTAAAGTACGTCAGAATGTTGAATGTGGGATTTTCAATGTTAACTATAAACGATAAAACATTGAATATTAGGAACGTATGAACGTCGCTCCTCTTTTACTTCTCGGACCACCTCGTCGATGGATATCTTTTACAATCGAGCAAAAAATATGGGTAAACATTAACGCGAAGGATATAATATCACTTTTCTGTAGAACTTTGTTGTTAAAACGCCCAAACCTGGCGCCTCATCAGCCTGGAGATGCAGTGACATAGTCCCTGTGATTATCATGATAACCCGTATCTCACTCAAAAAGCACAGAGTCCAACTACTGGAATACTTTCTCTATTATCTACACTTAGAGGAAGGGAAAGCAGAGGAAAAGTTCAGCTTCCACTCTTTTGGGAAGACTTATGGAGTACAGTACGTCTGTGGGGAATTTTGGACCTCAGACGGTGCCAGCTGAGGTCCTATTTTTGATGGACTTCAGTGTCAGTCAGTTCTTCCACACAAACGTGCACAGAGGAACAGAAACTTTTCCCACAAAGTACAATTATATATATCCATATCCATATAGGTCTTGTCTCAAAGTAGGTGTACTGTATCAATATAGGTCTTGTCTCAAAGTAGGTGTACTGTATCAATATAGGTCTTGTCTCAAAGTAGGTGTACTGTGTCAATATAGGTCTTGTCTCAAAGTAGGTGTACTGTATCACTGTAGGTCTTGTCTCAAAGTAGGTGTACTGTATCAATATAGGTCTTGTCTCAAAGTAGGTGTACTGTATCGATATAGGTCTTGTCTCAAAGTAGGTGTAGTGTATCGATATAGGTCTTGTCTCAAAGTAGGTGTACTGTATCACTGTAGGTCTTGTCTCAAAGTAGGTGTACTGTATCACTGTAGGTCTTGTCTCAAAGTAGGTGTACTGTATCAATATAGGTCTTGTCTCAAAGTAGGTGTACTGTATCAATATAGGTCTTGTCTCAAAGTAGGTGTACTGTATCAATATAGGTCTTGTCTCAAAGTAGGTGTACTGTATCACTATAGGTCTTGTCTTAAAGTAGGTGTACTGTATCAATATAGGTCTTGTCTCAAAGTAGGTGTACTGTATCAATATAGGTCTTGTCTCAAAGTAGGTGTACTGTATCACTATAGGTCTTGTCTCAAAGTAGGTGTACTGTATCAATATACTGTAGGTCTTGTCTCAAAGTAGGTGTACTGTATCAATATAGGTCTTGTCTCAAAGTAGGTGTACTGTATCCATATAGGTCTTGTCTCAAAGTAGATGTACTGTATCAATATAAGTCTTGTCTCAAAGTAGGTGTACTGTGTCAATATAGGTCTTGTCTCAAAGTAGGTGTACTGTATCAATATAGGTCTTGTCTCAAAGTAGGTTTACTGTATCACTAGAGGTCTTGTCTCAAAGTAGGTGTACTGTATCAATATAGGTCTTGTCTCAAAGTAGGTGTACTGTATCACTAGAGGTCTTGTCTCAAAGTAGGTGTACTGTATCAATATAGGTCTTGTCTCAAAGTAGGTGTACTGTATCAACATAGGTCTTGTCTCAAAGTAGGTGTACTGTATCAATATAGGTCTTGTCTCAAAGTAGGTGTACTGTATCAATATAGGTCTTGTCTCAAAGTAGGTGTACTGTATCACTGTAGGTCTTGTCTCAAAGTAGGTGTACTGTATCAATATAGGTCTTGTCTCAAAGTAGGTGTACTATATCAATATAGGTCTTGTCTCAAAGTAGGTGTACTGTATCAATATAGGTCTTGTCTCAAAGTAGGTGTACTGTATCAATATAGGTCTTGTCTCAAAGTAGGTGTACTGTATCAATATAGGTCTTGTCTCAAAGTAGGTGTACTGTATCAATATAAGTCTTGTCTCAAAGTAAGTGTACTGTATCACTATAGGTCTTGTCTCAAAGTAGGTGTACTGTATCAATATAGGTCTTGTCTCAAAGTAGGTGTACTGTATCAATATAGGTCTTGTCTCAAAGTAGGTGTACTGTATCAATATAGGTCTTGTCTCAAAGTAGGTGTACTGTACCAATATAGGTCTTGTCTCAAAGTAGGTGTACTGTATCAATATAGGTCTTGTCTCAAAGTAGGTGTACTGTATCAATATAGGTCTTGTCTCAAAGTAGGTGTACTGTATCAATATAGGTCTTGTCTCAAAGTAGGTGTACTGTATCAATATAGGTCTTGTCTCAAAGTAGGTGTACTGTATCAATATAGGTCTAGTCTCAAAGTAGGTGTACTGTATCAATATAGGTCTTGTCTCAAAGTAGGTGTACTGTACCAATATAGGTCTTGTCTCAAAGTAGGTGTACTGTATCGATATAGGTCTTGTCTCAAAGTAGGTGTACTGTATCGATATAGGTCTTGTCTCAAAGTAGGTGTACTGTATCAATATAGGTCTTGTCTCAAAGTAGGTGTACTGTACCAATATAGGTCTTGTCTCAAAGTAGGTGTACTGTATCACTGTAGGTCTTGTCTCAAAGTAGGTGTACTGTATCAATATAGGTCTTGTCTCAAAGTAGGTGTACTGTACCAATATAGGTCTTGTCTCAAAGTAGATGTACTGTATCAATATAGGTCTTGTCTCAAAGTAGGTGTACTGTACCAATATAGGTCTTGTCTCAAAGTAGGTGTACTGTATCAATATAGGTCTTGTCTCAAAGTAGGTGTACTGTATCAATATAGGTCTTGTCTCAAAGTAGGTGTACTGTATCAATATAGGTCTTGTCTCAAAGTAGGTGTACTGTACCAATATAGGTCTTGTCTCAAAGTAGGTGTACTGTATCACTGTAGGTCTTGTCTCAAAGTAGGTGTACTGTATCAATATAGGTCTTGTCTCAAAGTAGGTGTACTGTATCAATATAGGTCTTGTCTCAAAGTAGGTGTAGTGTATCAATATAGGTCTTGTCTCAAAGTAGGTGTAGTGTATCAATATAGGTCTTGTCTCAAAGTAGGTGTACTGTATCGATATAGGTCTTGTCTCAAAGTAGGTGTACTGTATCGATATAGGTCTTGTCTCAAAGTAGGTGTACTGTATCGATATAGGTCTTGTCTCAAAGTAGGTGTACTGTATCAATATAGGTCTTGTCTCAAAGTAGGTGTACTGTATCAATATAGGTCTTGTCTCAAAGTAGGTGTACTGTACCAATATAGGTCTTGTCTCAAAGTAGGTGTACTGTATCACTGTAGGTCTTGTCTCAAAGTAGGTGTACTGTATCAATATAGGTCTTGTCTCAAAGTAGGTGTACTGTATCAATATAGGTCTTGTCTCAAAGTAGGTGTACTGTATCAATATAGGTCTTGTCTCAAAGTAGGTGTAGTGTATCAATATAGGTCTTGTCTCAAAGTAGGTGTACTGTATCGATATAGGTCTTGTCTCAAAGTAGGTGTACTGTATCGATATAGGTCTTGTCTCAAAGTAGGTGTACTGTATCGATATAGGTCTTGTCTCAAAGTAGGTGTACTGTATCAATATAGGTCTTGTCTCAAAGTAGGTGTACTGTATCAATATAGGTCTTGTCTCAAAGTAGGTGTACTGTCACCACCTGTCACATCACACCCTGACTTATTTTGAGTTTTTTGCTGTTTTCCTGTGTGTAGTGTTTTACTTCTTGTCTCGCGCTCCTATTTTGGTGGCTTTTTCTCTTTTTTTGGTGTTTTCCTGTAGCAGTTTCATGTCTTCCTTTGAGCGATATTTCCCGCATCTACTTTGTTTTAGCGATCAAGAATATTTCAGGTGTTTTTTCATCCTTCTTCGCGCGGACACTGTTGATCGTCATGTCATGTTTGGACGTACATCGTCTTTGCTCCACAGTAAGTCTTTGCTGTCGTCCAGCATTCTGTTTTTGTTTACTTCGTAAGCCAGTTCAGTTTTAGTTTCGTTCCGCATAGCCTTCCCTAAGCTTCAATGCCTTTTCTTAGGGGCACTCACCTTTTGTTTATTTTTGGTTTAAGCATTAGATACCTTTTAACCTGCACGCTGCCTCCCGCTGTTCCCGACGTCTACAAAGCAATTAGCTAGCGGCTGCCACCTACTGGTATGGAAGAGTATTACACGGTTACTCTGCCGACCACTCAACAACAACACATCATTTTCAGACTGTAATTACTGGTTTGCCAAAAATATTTTTAACCCAAATAGGTGCAATTAGGTAATCTCCACAGTGGTTGAAAAACACGGTTCTACTGCATAGATTGGTGATGCTTGAGCTTAAGATATAAACAAATAAATATCAAGCGCGCCTACCTCGAGGCGTGCTTGTTGCGATGATTTACTCAAGGCTTTCTCTTTATGTCTGGAGAGCCCCCCCTCACCCTCCTACCAGCAATGAATCATCCTGATCTACTGACCAATCGGTAGACGGTTGTACAGACACACCTTCAGTCGTCGCCCACATGCTGGAACACGTTTGAGGCCAAGCCAACCGTAGGAGGCCTGCTTCATTTGATCAGCCCTACGGCAGTGTTTTTCAACCACTATGCCGCAGCACCGTGAGATACAGTCTGGTGTGCCGTGGGAGATTACCTAATTGGGGTTAAAAATATTTTTGGCAAACCAGTAATTCTAGTCTTCAAATGATGTGTTGTTGTTGAGTGGTCGGCAGAGTAACCGTGTAATACTCTTCCATATCAGTAGGTGGCAGCAGGTAGCTAATTGCTTTGTAGACGTCGGGAACAGCGGGAGGCAGTGTGCAGGTAAAAAGGTGTCTAATGCTTAAACCAAAAATAAGCAAAAGGTGAGTGCCGCTAAGAAAAGGCATTGAGCCTTAGAGAAGGCTATGCAGAACGAAACTAAAACTGAACTGGCTACAAGGTAAACAAAAACAGAATGCTGGACGACAGCAAAGACTTACTGTGGAGCAAAGACGGCGTCCACAATGTGCATCCGAACACGACGTGACAATCAACAATGTCCCCACAAAGAAGGATTAAAAACAACTGAAATATTCTTGAAAACAAAGTAGATGCGGGAAATATCGCTCAAAGGAAGACATGGAACCGCTCCAGGAAAATACCAAAAAAAGAGAAAAAGCCACCAGAATAGGAGCGCAAGACAAGAACTAAAACACTACACTAGGGCTGCAACTAACGATTAATTTGATAATCGATTAATCTGTCGATTATTACTTCGATTAATCGATTAATAACCGGATAAAAGAGACAAACTACATTTGTATCCTTTCCAGTATTTTATTGAAAAAAACCAGCATACTGGCACCATGTTGTGGACATTGGGGGTGCAGCATACAGCAACAATAACACAGAAATGTAACTCATCAGAACTGAATCAGATATTGTACACGTTTCTGTTGTGAATAATAAAGGATTAATTTCAGGCTGCCTCTGAATAATAGCATGAAATATTCCAGCACCTTCATAACGTTTAGTTATACTAAAGTGTCACTCAAATCTAAATATATTTATATAGCTTTATCAGCCCGGCTATATTGATCCATTATGAAACCAACCTGAGATATTTCTGTCCGTTACGTTTATTTCCAAATTGGTAACCGTGCGTTTTCTCTCTCAAAACGGAGTCAAATGTGCCGGAGACACATTATCAGCCCCGCGTTGCAACAAAGGCATAACGTTAAAGTTATTTACAAAAAAGCTGAACTCATGAATGCTTGTTGCCACTATGGACTTAAAAAGTTACGTACTGTGAGTTCTTCCCTTCATCCATGGCTGCAACATGTTTCTTCTTCAGGTGCTCCTGAAGCAATGTTGTACTTCCGTGCCATTTTGCAGGAAACGGTCTTCTTTGAAGTCTTTAAAGTGAAGTGTTCCCACACTTTTGACGACTTAGGTCGTACACTTTTCTCCATTGAAGCAATAACCTCAAGATGTTTCTCCGCTAAACTATCGGTAGTGTTTTCCTGCGCCATTTTTCGAATTTTCCCAGCAAAGTAGACGGCGGCGTCACGTGAGCTGCACATGACACATCATTGGCTAGTTTACGCCACCTCATGAGACGTAGCCTCACCACCGCCCTGGCGCTGTTTTGTACTGTTTTTGTACTTATTTTGATTATTGTTTCTCAGCTGTTTGTAAATGTTGCAGTTTATAAATAAAGGTTTATAAAACAAAAAACAACAACAACAACAAAATAACAAACAAAACAAAAATTAAAAAAAATTAAAAAAAAGCCTCCGCGCATGCGCATAGCATAGTTCCAACGAATCGATGACTAAATTAATCGCCAACTATTTTGGTAATCGATTTAATCGATTAGTTGTTGCAGCCCTACACTACACTAGGGGTGTAACTGTACACAAAAATTTCAGTTCGGTACGTACCTCGGTTTAGAGGTCACGGTTCGGTTCATTTTCGGTACAGTAAGAAAACAACAAAATATGCAATTTTGGGTTATTTATTTACCAAATTTGCAAAATCTTCCACCAAAAATATTTTTCTTAGTGGAATATTTGATGTGAAGTAATCGGAACCTTGGATAGGTCAATAATTCATAATAACATTGATTTTGATTCAATATTATGTTTTGAGCAATGACAGTTTGAAAGAGAAAAAAACCAGCTTTGTTTTATTAGTCAACATTGCAACTTTTTCTAAATTACATTTCACCTTCAAGCTTTTTTATTTCACTTTTGTTACGTTTTTGTTTATTTTAATAGTATTTTTAGAATGTGCCGTGGGGCTTTAAAACATTAGCTGTGGGCCACAAATGGCCTCTGGGGCACACTTTTGACACCCCTGCTATAGATAATAAAAAATTAAATCTATGGATAAAAAGCAGAGCCTGGCGATGCATGCGCGTTTATCATAACTCTCTCTCTCTCTCTCTGTCTCTGCCCCTCCCTCACCAATGCTGCTGCACGCACAATTTGTTTTGTTTTTAACCCCTTCTTAACCCTGGACGTACACTGAAAATACACGCAACCCTAACTCAAAATGCCGGACATTTGAGGCATTTAAGAAACTCCGCCCTGACAGCTCCGCAAAAGAGGACATGTCCGGTGAAAAGAGGACGTATGGTCGGTCTATCCTAGCCCGTTAGCTGCTAGCATGCCGTGTGTTGTGCCTAGGTGTGCATTGTTTACACAACGTGCGTTAGGCTACACTGTAAAAAAAAAAATCATATTTTTATGGTTAATTTACTCTAAATTTCTACTGTAATTTTTCTATTTTTTTTAAACAGTTTATAAAACTGTAGAATTGAAGACATTATCTGTAAATAAACAATCCGCCTGTTATTTGAAGTAATATGCCAGTAATGACAAACTATGTATATTTCTATTTTTTTTTACGGAAAAATACCAAATTAATTATTCATAGCATTTTCTGTTTTCTTAAATTACTTTCAAATTCATGTAAAATTACGATATTTTTCCGCAAAACGTTTCATGAAAATTTCTGTAAATATAATGTTTTTGATCATTATTTGGTTTACAATGTTTTACTTTAATTTTATGGTTTTCGTTTGGCTGCCGTAGCTGCCAGTAGATGACCGTTTTTTTACAGAATTTTTTTTTACTGTGTACTTAATATGTTCGTGTGGAAACTCGTTCGGTACACCTCCGAACCGAACCGACACCCGCGTACCAAAACGGTTCAATACAAATACACGTACCGTTACACCCCTACACTACACACAAGAAAACAGCAAAAAACGCCAAATAAGTCAGGGGGTGATGTGACAGGTGGTGACAGTACACCTACTTTGAGACAAGAGCTATAGTGATGCATGCTTGGTTATGGTTTAAAGTCATATCCAACAATTGCGACGACGACTTTTTACCGTCAACTGTGTTTCGTTTTTTTAAAGGCCTACTGAAAGCCACTACTAGTGACCACGCAGTCTGATAGTTTATATATCAATGATGAAATCTTAACATTGCAACACATGCCAATACGGCCGGGTTAACTTATAAAGTGCTGTTTTAAATTTCCCGGGAAACTTCCGGTTGAAAACGTCTATGTATGATGACGTATGCGCGTGACGTCAATCGTTGAAACGGAAGTATTGGGACACCATTGAATCCAATACAAAAAAGCTCTGTTTTCATCTCAAAAGTCCACAGTATTCTGGACATCTGTGTTGGTGAATCTTTTGCAATTTGTTTAATGAACAATGAAGACTGCAAAGAAGAAAGTTGTAGGTGGGATCGGTGTATTAGCGGCTGGCTGCAGCAAACCAACCAGGAGGACTTTGACTTGGATAGCAGACGCGCTATCCGACGCTAGCCGCCGACCGCATCGATGATCGGGTGAAGTCCTTCGTCGCGCCGTCGATCGCTGGAACGCAGGTGAGCACGGGTGTTGATGAGCAGATGAGGGCTGGCGTAGGTGGGGAGCTAATGTTTTTAGTATAGCTCTATCGAGGTCCCGTAGCTAAGTTAGCTTCAATGGCGTCGTTAGCAACAGCATTGCTAGGCTTCGCCAGGCGGTACAGCATTAACCGTGTGGTTACAGGTCCAGAGTTTGGTGGTATTGTTGATCTTCTGTCTATCCTTCCAGTCAGGGGTTTATTTATTTTGTTTCTATCTGCATTTAAGCACGATGCTATCACATTAGCTCCGCAGCTAAAGTGCTTCGCCAATGTATTGTCGTGGAGATAAAAGTCACCGAATGTCCATTTTTTCTCGACTCTCATTTTCAAGAGGATATAGTATCCGAGGTGGTTTAAATACAAATCCGTGATCCACAATAGAAAAAGGAGAGTGCGGAATCCAATGAGCCAGCTTGTACCTAAGTTACGGTCAGAGCGAAAAAAGATACGTCCTGCACTGCACTCTAGTCCTTCACTCTCACGTTCCTCATCCACAAATCTTTCACCCTCGCTCAAATTAATGGGGTAATCGTCGCTTTCTCGGTCCGAATCGCTCTCGCTGCTGGTGTAAACAATGGGGAAATGTGAGGAGCCTTTCAACCTGCGACGTCACGCTACTTCCGGTACAGGCAAGGCTTTTTTTTATCAGCGACCAAAAGTTGCGAACTTTATCGTCGATGTTCTCTACTAAATCCTTTCAGCAAAAATATGGCAATATCGCGAAATGATCAAGTATGACACATAGAATGGATCTGCTATCCCCGTTTAAATAAAAAAAAATTCATTTCAGTAGGCCTTTAATGATTTCTGCTGGTGGTGTGCCTCCGCATTTTTTCATCGCAAATAATGTGCCTTGACTCAAAAAAGGTTGAAATAGGGAATACCCTTTCACACTGCAGTACATGGACATGGGAGGTGGAACAATGGACTATAAAGTATGAATTATTTCAAATAGACTTCATTTTTCCCCCAAGGTGGTGAAAACATAGTCTGTCCTGACTCCTGATTGACTCGCACTCCTGCACACCCCCGCATGTCCTAATGAAGAGAGTGTGTAGTCGAGGCGGACAGCAGCTTTGCCTGAGGATTAATGCCGGACAAGGAAGGATCGTTGTCCCTTGGAGGAGGCGAGATTATCTCGTCCTCCGCAGGTTTCCTTTATCTCGTTTCCCCATTAGTGTGCAGAAGGGATCAGGGCAATTTTGTCCTTTCAGCATTCATTCAAAGTCACCTTTTGTTGACCCCCGGCTTGTCTGCTCAATTGCGAAGCTGTGACATTTGCATCAATCCCTATTAGGCTTGTACGGTATAGTACCGCGATACTAATGAATCATGTTTGGTACTATACCGCCTCTAAAAAGTACCGGTCCACCCGTCCCCCCGTCGTCGTCACGTCATGTCATTAGAGATGTCCGATAATGGCTTTTTTGCAGATATTCCGATATTGTCCAACTTTTAATTACCGATTCCGATATCAACCGATACCGATATATACAGTCGTGGAATTAACACATTATTATGCCTAATTTTGTTGTGATGCCCCGCTGGATGCATTAAACAAGGTAACAAGGTTTTTCCAAAATAAATCAACTCAAGTTATGGAAAAAAATACTGCCATATTTATTATTGAAGTCACAAAGTGCATGATTTTTTTTTAACATGCCTCAAAACAGCAGCTTGGAATTTGGGACATGCTCTCCCTGAGGTTGAGGTGGGCGGGGGGGGGGTGTATATTCTAGCGTCCCGGAAGAGTTAGTGCTGCAAGGGGTTCTGGGTATTTGTCCTGTTGTGTTTACGTTGTGTTACGGTGCGGATGTTCTCCCGAAATGTGTTTGTCATTCTTGTTTGGTGCGGGTTCGCAGTGTGGCGCATATTTGTAGCAGTGTCAAACTTGTTTATACGGCCACCCTCAGTGTGACCTGTATGGCTGTTGACCAAGTATGCCTTGCATTCACTTTTGTGTGTGAAAAGTCGTAGATATTATGTGACTGGGCCGGCACGCAAGGCCTACTGAAAGCCACTACTACCGACCACGCAGTCTGATAGTTTATATATCAATGATGAAATCTTAACATTGCAACACATGCCAATACGGCCGGGTTAACTTATAAAGTGCAATTTTAAATTTCCCGCCACACTTCCGGTTGAAAACGTCTAGATATGATGACGTATGCGCGTGACGTAAACGGTCGATAGAAGTATTGGTACCCCATTGAATACAATACAAAAAAGCTATTTTTTTCATTTCAAAAGTCCACAGTATTCTGGACATCTGTGTTGGTGAATCTTTTGCAATTTGTTTAATGAACAATGGAGACTGCAAAGAAGAAAGTTGTAGGTGGGATCGGTGTATTAGCGGCGGACTACAGCAACACAGCCAGGAGGACAGAGATGGATAGCAGACGCGCTAGCCGCCAAACTCACCTTAACTTCCTCCGTCTCGCCGACCGCATCTGTGATCGGGTGAAGTCCTTCGTCGCGCCGTCGATCGCTGGAACGCAGGTGAGCACGGGTGTTGATGAGCAGATGAGGGCTGGCTGGCTGGCGTAGGTGGATAGTTATGTTTTTAGCATAGCTCTGTGAGGTCCGGTTGCTAAGTTAGCTTCGATGGCGTCGTTAGCAACAGCATTGTTAAGCTTCGCCGGGCTGGAAAGCATTAACCGTGTATTTACATGTCCATGGTTTAATAGTATTGTTGATCTTCTGTCTATCCTTCCAGTCAGGGGTTTATTTCTTTTGTTTCTATCTGCATTTGAGGCCGATGCTATCACGTTAGCTCAGTAGCTAAAGAGCTTCACCGATGTATTGTCGTGGAGATAAAAGTCACTGTGAATGTCCATTTCGCGTTCTCGACTCTCATTTTCAAGAGGATATAGTATCCGAGGTGGTTTAAAATACAAATCCGTGATCCACAATAGAAAAAGGAGAGAGTGTGGAATCCAATGAGCCAGCTTGTACCTAAGTTACGGTCAGAGCGAAAAAAGATATGTCTTGCACTGCATTCTAGTCCTTCACTCTAACGTTCCTCATCCACGAATATTTCATCCTCGCTCAAATTAATGGGGTAATCGTCGCTTTCTCGGTCCGAATCGCTCTAGCTGTATTGAAAACAATAGGAAAATGTGAGGAGCCTTTCAACTGACTACGTCACGCTACTTCCGGTAGGGGCAAGGCTTTTTTTGTCAGATACCAAAAGTTGCGATCTTTATCGTCGATGTTCTCTACTAAATCCTTTCAGCAAAAATATGGCAATATCGCGAAATGATCAAGTACGACACATAGAATGAATCTGCTATCCCCGTTTAAATAAAAAAAATTCAATTCAGTAGGCCTTTAAGGTTTATTGGCGCTCTGTACTTCTCCCTACGTCCGTGTACACGGCGGCGTTTTAAAAAGTCATACATTTTACTTTTTGAAACCGATACCGATAATTTCCTATATTACATTTTAAAGCATTTATCGGCCGATAATATCGGGAGTCCGATATTATCGGACATCTCTACATGTCGTTGTTGGTTTTACGAGCAGAGGAGCATGTTCGGCAGCGCACACACACAGAGTACTTACAAGCAGACACAGTGTGTAGACAGAAAAGAGAGAACGGACGCATTTTGGCTTAAAAAGTAAAGATAAAGGTGAAGTGATAACACTGAAACACCCTCAAGAAGAGGCGGCTAAAGTCCATCCGCAGTCGGCAGTGTTTTAGCTACTTCTAAATCACTAATCCTCGTCTCCATGGCGACTAATAAAGTACATTTCTTACAAGTATCATTATCACTGGAGGACGAGGAATAGCTAAACATGCTTCACTACACACCGTAGCTCCCCAGCTTCACAATGTAAACAAACGCCATTGGTGGATCTACACCCGACATCCACTGTAATGATACCAAGTACAGGAGCGTATCTAGTCGACACTACTATGATTACACCGATATTTTTTAGCTTCACAAAATCTTTTTTCGTTTAAAAAAAAAAAAAAAAAAGTATAGTATGTTTATAAAGTCAGGAAATATGTCCCTGGACGCATGAGGACTTTGAATATGACCAATGTATGATCCTGTAACTACTTGGTATCGATCGGATTGATACCTACATTTGTGGTATCATCCAAAACTAATGTAAAGTGTCAAACAAGAGAAGAATAAGTGATTATTACATTTTAACAGAAGTGTAGATAGAACACGTTGAAAGAGGAAATAAGCAGATATTAACAGTAAATGTTGACAAAATAAAAGGTAGATAAATGACACAATATGTTGCTGCATGTGTCAGCAGAATAAATTGTCATATTGCATATGTCAGCTGAATAGCTCAACATGCTTCACTACACACCGGACGGAGCTCACCGGCGTCATTACTGGGAAAGTAAGCAGATATGAACAAGTAGATTAATAATTAATTTTCTACCGCTTGCCCTCAATCATTTTTTCATCTGACGCTAAACTTGATCATTTCCACCTTGATAGGTAAGTCAGGCTTTTAGGTTTTCTTATTACTTGTACAAACCCCGTTTCCATATGAGTTGGGAAATTGGGTTAGATGTAAATATAAACGGAATACAATGATTTGCAAATCATTTTCAACCCATATTCAGTTGAATATGCTACAAAGACAACATATTTGATTTTTTTTTTTGTGCAAATAATCATTAACTTTAGAATTTGATGCCAGCAACATGTGACAAAGAAGTTGGGAAAGGTGGCAAAAAAGACTGATAAAGTTGAGGAATGCTCATCAAACACTTATTTGGAACAGCAAATTGGGAACAGGTGGGTGCCATGATTGGGTATAAAAGTAAATTCCATGAAATGCTCAGTCATTCACAAACAAGGACGGGGCGAGGGTCACCACTTTGTCAACAAATGCGTGAGCAAATTGTTTAAGAACAACATTTATCAACCAGCTATTGCAAGGAATTTAGGGATTTCACCATCTACGCTCCGTAATATCATCAAAAGGTTCAGAGAATCTGGAGAAATCACTGCACGTAAGCAGCTAAACCCCGTGACCTTGCATCCCTCAGGCTGTACTGCATCAACAAGCGACATCAGTGTGTAAAGGATATCACCACATGGGCTCAGGAACACTTCAGAAACCCACTGTCAGTAACTACAGTTGGTCGCTACACCTGTAAGTGCAAGTTAAAACTCTCCTATGCAAGGCGAAAACCGTTTATCAACAACACCCAGAAGCGCCGTCGGCTTTGCTGGGCCCGAGCTCATCTAAGATGGACTGATGCTAAGTGGAAAAGTGTTCTTTGGTTTGACGAGTCCACATTTCAAATTGTTTTTGGAAACTGTGGACGTCGTGTCCTCCAGACCAAAGAGGAAAAGAACCATCCGGATTATTCTAGGCGCAAAGTTGAAAAGCCAGCATCTGTGATGGTATGGGGGTGTATTAGTGCCCAAGAAATGGGTAACTTACACATCTGTTAAGGCACCATTAATGCTGAAAGGTACATACAGGTTTTGGAGCAACATATGTTGCCATCCAAGCAACGTTACCATGGACGCCCCTGCTTATTTCAGCAAGACAATGCCAAGCCACGTGTTACAACAGCGTGGCTTCATAGTAAAATAGTGCGGGTACTAGACTGGCCTGCCTGTAGTCCAGACCTGTCTCCCATTGAAAATGTGTGGCGCATTATGAAGCCTAAAATAGCACAACGGAGACCCCCGGACTGTTGAACAACTTAAGCTGTACATCAAGCAAGAATGGGAAAGAATTCCACCTGAGAAGCTTCAAAAATGTGTCTCCTCAGTTCCCAAATGTTTACTGAGTGTTGTTAAAAGGAAAGGCCATGTAACACAGTGGTGAACATACCCTTTCCCAACTACTTTGGCACGTGTTGCAGCCATAAGTTAATGATTATTTGAGTTTGAACATCAAATATGTTGTCTTTGTAGTGCATTCAATTGAATATGGATTGAAAATGATTTGCAAATCATTGTATTCCGTTTATATTTACATCTAACACAATTTCCCAACTCATATGGAAACGGGGTTTGTAATAAATGGAAATGAACATTTGGTATGTAAACTATATTGTCCAATACGGTCTATGATCTTGTCTAACAAAGCTAGTATGTTCCTGCAACCAATGCTTATAGTGTGGCGATGCTCAGGTCCTAGTGTAATGCTTAGCATGCTAGCCCGGTTATTGACACATGGACATACAGTATATAAACAAATATATGCCCGTTAGCCTTTATGTCCATGTGTATTCCAACAGACGCTGAGGAAATGGGTTCCAACATTAGCACGGCTGTCGTCATGGCAATGTGAAACGTATGGAGACAGCCAAATCACAGGATAAAATAATTCCTCAATCATGTAGCCTATATGCATACCTTGGTAAAATGTCTCCTTTTAGTTTTGGGTGTACATTAGGCTGTACTTTTTAGAGGCGGTATAGTACCGAATATGATTCATTAGTATCGCGGTACTATACTAATACCGGAATACCGTGCAACCCTAATACACACACAGATTGATATACGGACACACACATTAGTACATGTGCACAGATTGAGATAATAATAATAATAATAATAATAATTATAATAATAATATAATAATAATATATAATAATAATAATATATTATTATTATAATAATAATAGAATTATATTATAATTATTATAATATAATAATAATATAATATAATATAATATAATAATATAATATATTATAATTATAATATATTATATTATAATAATAATATAATAATAATAATTTTGCTACAATAATACTTCCATAGCAGACGACCATAATGAAACAGTAACGCAATATTAGCACAGTGTCAATACAGCTAGTGAGCGTGCCATACACTCGCTGAGGCGTCATTGGCCCATCGCTACTACAAAGTTCAGATTTTTTTCCAATGTGTTTTTCATCGTTTGACTTATACCCGGCAATATATTAACTGTCTTATTTTGTTGAATAAACATAAATAATTGATACTAAAAGTAAAATGCATGTGTATTTAATATTACTATGTTATGCATTTTTATATCATGCTAAGTATTGCTATTTAATATTTTGTCAACATTATATATTGAATTTATTTTCTAATATACAGTATTTTGTTGTTGTTGTTTACTCCAAAGAAAGCTCTCTCACTTTACATCCATCTTGCTTCATTTTTAAAATCCTAAGAAAGTGACTTCATCAAACCAGAACCCAATCACTTGTTTAAAAAACGAAAAAAAACAACCATGTCCTTTTTAACGCTTCACTGCAATTCATGCAAAGATCAATACGCTCCGCCTGCGTCTTATTAAATACCACCGTGCAATATAATCGACCACTCCGCTCATATTTATAAGACTGCACCAACCAACTTGACAGCGGATGTCTGCTCAATAAATGTGATTCATTTACAGATGAAGTCATCCAAAGGAAGAAGAAAGCAGCATTCCACAGATGCTGGAACACAAAAGGCAACCTTAAAGAATTGAAGGCTCTTTGTATGATGTCGCCTGTAAACACGTCTTCTTCACTACGTTTCCATGCACATATTACCCTATTTTCCGGACCGTAGGGCGCACCCGATGAATGTTTTTTTTAAGATCTTTTTTCATATATAAGGCACACCGGATTATAGGGCGCATTAAAAGAGTCATATTAGTATTCTTTTTTTTCTAAATGTAAAAGACTTCCTTGTGGTCTACATAACATGTAATGGTGGTTCTTTGCTCAAAATAATGCATAGATGATGTTTTACAGATCATCTTCAAGACACTTTCTCATCGTCGCTTCAGGATACAATATACACAATGCAAGTATATATATAATGTAGTAACAGACACCTTCATAACAATATGTAATATGTACAATATACACACTGCAAGTATATGTATAATGTAGTAGCAGACACCATAATAACAATATGTAATATGTACAATATACACACTGCAAGTATATATATAATGTAGTAACAGACACCTTCATAACAATATGTAATATGTACAATATACACAATGCAAGTATATATATAATGTAGTAACAGACACCTTCATAACAATATGTAATTTGTACAATATACACACTGCAAGTTTATATATAATGTAGTAACAGACACCTTCATAACAATATGTAATATGTACAATATACACACTGCAAGTATATATATAATGTAGTAACAGACACCTTCATAACAATGTGTAATATGTACAATATACACACTGCAAGTATATATATAATGTAGTAACAGACATCTTCATAACAATATGTAATATGTACAATATACACAATGCAAGTATATATATAATGTAGTAACAGACACCTTCATAACAATATGTAATATGTACAATATACACACTGCAAGTTTATATATAATGTAGTAACAGACACCTTCATAACAATATGTAATATGTACAATATACACACTGCAAGTATATATATAATGTAGTAACAGACACCTTCATAACAATATGTAATATGTACAATATACACACTGCAAGTTTATATATAATGTAGTAACAGACACCTTCATAACAATATGTAATATGTACAATATACACACTGCAAGTATATATATAATGTAGTAACAGACATCTTCATAACAATATGTAATATGTACAATATACACATGGCAAGTATATATATAATGTAGTAACAGACACCTTCATAACAATATGTAATATGTACAATATACACACTGCAAGTATATATATAATGTAGTAACAGACATCTTCATAACAATATGTAATATGTACAATATACACACGGCAAGTATATATATAATGTAGTAACAGACACCTTCATAACAATATGTAATATGTACAATATACACACTGCAAGTATATATATATAATGTAGTAACAGACATCTTCATAACAATATGTAATATGTACAATATACACACTGCAAGTATATATATAATGTAGTAACAGACACCTTCATAACAATATGTAAAGTTTTATATACACACTGCCAGTATATATATAATGTAGTAACAGACACCTTCATAACAATATGTAATATGTACAATATACACAATGCAAGTATATAAATATAGTAACAGACACCTTCATAACAATATGCAATATGTTTATATACACACTGCAAGTATATATATAATGTAGTAACAGACACCTTCATAACAATATATAATATGTACAATATACACACTGCCAGTATATATATAATGTAGTAACAGACACCTTCATAACAATATGTAATATGTACAATATACACACTGCCAGTATATATATAATGTAGTAACAGACACCTTCATAACAATATGTAATATGTACAATATACACAATGCAAGTATATAAATATAGTAACAGACACCTTCATAACAATATGCAATATGTTTATATACACACTGCAAGTATATATATAATGTAGTAACAGACACCTTCATAACAATATATAATATGTACAATATACACACTGCAAGTATATATATAATGTAGTAACAGACACTTTCATAACAATATGTAATATGTACAATATACACACTGCAAGTATGTATATAATGTAGTAAGAGACACCTTCATAACATGCAATATATACAATATACACACTGCAAGTATATATATAATGTAGTAACAGACACCTTCATAACAATATGTAATATGTACAATATACACACTGCAAGTATATATATAATGTACCATATGTAATATGTACAATATACACACTGCAAGTATATAAATATAGTAACAGACACCTTCATAACAATATGCAATATGTTTATATACACACTGCAAGTATATATATAATGTAGTAACAGACACCTTCATAACAATATGTAATATGTACAATATACACACTGCAAGTATATATATAATGTAGTAACAGACACCTTCATAACAATATGTAATATGTTTATATACACACTGCAAGTATATATATAATGTAGTAACAGACACCTTCATAACAATATGTAATATGTTTATATACACACTGCAAGTGTATATATAATGTAGTAACAGACACCTTCATAACAATATGTAATATGTACAATATACACACTGCAAGTATATATATAATGTACATTATATACATTATACGGCTTGAAGATGATGTGTAAAACATCATCTATGCAACATTTTGACCAAAGAACCACCATTACATGATTTGTAGACCACAAGGAAGTCTTTTACATTTAGAAAAAAATAACAATAATATGACTCCTTTTTGGTGCGCCTTATATATGAAAAACTATTTTTTTTTAAATAGACCATTCATCGGCAGTGCGCCCTATAATCCGGTGCGCCCTATGGTCCGGAAAATATGGTATCCAAAGAACAGAAGATGAAGTGCTTATTACCTTTCAACAAAGTGTAGCTAGAACATCAGAAAGTAAACATCCAAGTGCAGTAAGTTAGCAAGTAGATTAATACAAGTTTTGCCAAAACAATCCAACTGGAAACAAGGAGCCTTTGTCACCCATTTTAATATGGTTCTATTCTATCTTTTACACACCAAATCATACATTGTGACCTCGTTATTACAGGGGGTTGCAATACTGTATATATTGCGATACATATTGACCATATCGCCCATCCCTAAACTAGTCTACTGTATCAATTAAATGGAGCCGTATGTAATAATTTCCTGTCAAGTCATCATTAAATGGCCCTGATATGTCGAAAGGCATTAATAAATCATGTTCTTTTCCAATACCTCTATAACTGATAACAGTACTTAGACGGTAGTCCTCTACCGCAGTGGTCCTCAACCTTTTTGTAGCTGCACTTGAAAATTTGTCCCGTGGGGACGGGGGGATATTTTATTTATTTATTTATTTATTTTTTTTCATAAAGAAATACAATCATTTGTGCTTACGGACTGTATCCCTGCAGACTGTATTGATCTATATTGATTTATAATGTATATATTGTGTTTTTTATGTTGATTTAATTAAAAAAATATATATATATACACTACCGTTCAAAAGTTTGGGGTCACATTGAAATGTCCTTATTTTTGAAGGAAAAGCACTGTACTTTTCAATGAAGATAACTTTAAACTAGTCTTAACTTTAAAGAAATACACTCTATACCAGGGGTCACCAACCTTTTTGAAACCAAGAGCTACTTTTTGGGTACTGATTAATGCGAAGGGCTACCAGTTTGATACACACTTAAATAAATTGCCAGAAATAGCCAACTTGCTCAATTTACCTTTAACTCTATGTTATTATTAATAATTAATGATATTTACACTTAATTGAATGGTTTAAAAGAGGACAAAACACGAAAAAAATGACAATTACACTTTGAAACATAGTTTATCTTCAATTTCGACTCTTTAAAATTCAAAATTCAACCGAAAAAAAGAAGAAGAAAAAACTAGCTAATTTGAATCTTTTCGAAAAAATTAAAAAAATAATTTATGTAACATCATTAGTAATTTTTCCTGATTAAGATGAATTTTAGAATTTTGATGACATGTTTTAAATAGGTTAAAATCCAATCTGCACTTTGTTAGAATATATAACAAATTGGACCAAGCTATATTTCTAACAAAGACAAATCATTATTTCTTCTAGATTTTCCAGAACAAAAATTTTAAAAGAAATTCAAAAGACTTTGAAATAAGATTTAAATTTGATTCTACAGATTTTCTAGATTTGCCTGAATAATTTTTTCGAATTTTAATCACAATAAGTTTGAAGAAATATTTCACAAATATTCTTCGCCGAAAAAACAGAAGCTAAAATGAAGAATTAAATTAAAATTTATTTATTATTCTTTACAATAATAAAAATTTTTTTTACTTGAACATTGATTTAAATTGTCAGGAAAGAAGAGGAAGGAATTTAAAAGGTAAAAAGGTGTTTAAAAATCCTAAAATCATTTTTAAGGTTGTATTTTTTCTCTAAAATTGTCTTTCTGAAAGTTATAAGAAGCAAAGTAAAAAAAAATAATTATTTATTTAAACAAGTGAAGACCAAGTCTTTAAAATATTTTCTTGGATTTTCAAATTCTATTTGAGTTTTGTCTCTCTTAGAATTAAAAATGTCGGGCAAAGCGAGACCAGCTTGCTAGTAAATAAATACAATTTAAAAAATAGAGGCAGCTCACTGGTAAGTGCTGCTATTTGAGCTATTTTTAGAACAGGCCGGCGGGCTACTCATCTGGTCCTTACGGGCTACCTGGTGCCCGCGGGCACCGCGTTGGTGACCCCTGCTCTATACATTGCTAATGTGGTAAATGACTATTCTAGCTGCAAATGTCTGGTTTTTGGTGCAATATCTACATAGGTGTATAGAGGCCCCTTTCCAGCAACTATCACTCCGGTGTTCTAATGGTACAATGTGTTTGCTCATTGGCTCAGAAGGCTAATTGATGATTAGAAAACCCTTGTGCAATCGTGTTCACACATCTGAAAACAGTTTAGCTCGTTGCAGAAGCTACAAAACTGACCTTCCTTTGAGCAGATTGAGTTTCTGGAGCATCACATTTGTGGGGTCAATTAAACGCTCAAAATGGCCAGAAAAAGAGGACTTTCATCTGAAACTCGACGGTCTATTCTTGTTCTTAGAAATGAAGGCTATTCCACAAAATTGTTTGGGTGACCCCAAACTTTTAAATGGTAGTGTATATATTTATTTATTTTATTTTTTTGATTTCTTGTGCGGCCCGGTACCAATCGGTGGCCCGGTGGTTGGGGACCACTGCTCTACCGTTTGACCAATTAGAAAGTCCATGAGTGTGTCACATCCAGGTTGCCATCTTCGTCTGGCTACTGCCACTGGTAAAGTTACTAAACATGTCAGACCTTAATACATCTAAAAGCTACCATTCTCAACTTATTCATGACAAAGCCAGGAACAAAACCAGGATTTGTATCGAGGATGCCTTTGAAAGATGGAGACCATTGAAGGCGGAGAATATTTTTTCATCTGACGCCAAACTTGCTAATTGCCTCCTTGAAAAGTCAGGCATTCTTCAGTCAGGTTTTCTTATTACTTGTAATAAATGTAAATGGACATTTGGTATGTAAACTATATTGTCCAACCATTGCTAGAGTTGGTTGTAGTTGGTTTTAGTCCTTGTTTTCTGATAGTACTGACAATAACCATATGATTGCCATTTGTTGTGATATTGTATGCAGGCATGACGTACTTCCTCCTGAAAATAGCCTCATTTCTGTGTAAAATGTGTTGGTTAGAGATTTGTTATCGACAAAACGCTTGTCTATTCTGCTATTATGCTCCCAGCTCCTCAACCCCTAGTAAGAGGCAGTGGTAGTTTTGAAGTTCCTTGGAGTAGCCCAGTCCATCCAGCTGGATGTCAGGTTCAAACACTGATGACATCTATTAAACAGACAAGAAGCAAGGAATCATGCAGAGACAGAGTTCAATTTGGCTCAATGAGGAGAGACGTTTGGGGCTGCACACTCCGTTACAATCTCCCACCACGCTCTAAGGTACAGCCCACGTGCTC
>NC_084733.1:85025618-85088118 GCF_033978785.1 Entelurus aequoreus
CTCAGTAAAGGTTTGGGAACTGAGGAGACACATTTTTGAAGCTTTTCAGGTGGAATTCTTTCCCATTCTTGCTTGATGTACAGCTTAAGTTGTTCAACAGTCCGGGGGTCTCCATTTTTGATTGATTGATTGAGACTTTTATTAGTAGGTTGCACAGTGAAGTACATATTCCGTACAATTGACCACTAAATGGTAACACCCGAATAAGTTTTTCAACTTGTTTAAGTCGGGGTCCACTTAAATTGATTCATGATACAGATATATACTATCATATATACTATCATCATAATACAGTCATCACATAAGATAATCACATTGAATTATTTACATTATTTACAATATTTTACATTGTGGTATTTTAGGCTTCATAATGCGCCACACATTTTCAATGGGAGACAGGTCTGGACTACAGGCAGGCCAGTCTAGTACCTGCACTCTTTTACTATGAAGCCACGCTGTTGAAACACGTGGCTTGGCATCGTCTTGCTGAAATAAGCAGGGGCGTCCATAATAACGTTGCTTGGATGGCAACATATGTTACTCCAAAACCTGTATGTACCTTTCAGCATTAATGGTGCCTTCACAGATGTGTAAGTTACCCATGCCTTGGGCACTAATACACCCCCATACCATCACAGATGCTGGCTTTTACACTTTGCGCCTAGAACAATCCGTATGATTATTTTCCTCTTTGTTCCGGAGGACACGACATCCACAGTTTCCAAAAACAATTTTGAAACGTGGACTCGTCAGACCACAGAACACTTTTCCACTTTGCACCAGTCCATGTTAGATGAGCTCGGGCCCAGCAAAGCCGGCAGCGTTTCTGGGTGTTGTTGATAAATGGCTTTCGTTTTGCATAGTAGAGTTTTAACATGCACTTACAGATGTAGCGACCAACTGTAGTTACTGACAGTGGTTTTCTGAAGAGTTCCTGAGCCCATGTGGTGATATCCTTTACACACCGATGTCGCTTTTTGATGCAGTCTTGCCTGAGGGATCCAAGGTCACGGGCATTCAATGTTACGTGCAGTGATTTCTCCAGATTCTCTGAACCTTTTGATGATATTACGGACCGTAGATGGTGAAATCCCTAAATTCCTTGCAATAGCTGGTTGAGAAATGTTGTTCTTAAACAATTTGCTCACGCATTTGTTGACAAAGTGGTGACCCTCGCCCCCGTCCTTGTTTGTGAACGACTGAGCATTTCATGGAAGCTGCTTTTATATTGTGGAGGATGCATATGTGTTTAAGAGGTCTTTCATTTTACATAAGCCATGTTTAGAGTAGCTACTACTTTTCCTTTGTATATTCTACCAGTCTCTCTTTGTCTTCAGATTGTCTGTTTAGTGTCTTAAACCATCAGGAATGTGAAACCAAACCCCCAAATCTTCCTTATCAGTGTTGCGAGGGAGAGAGGAGGGGAGGGGCTTTCTTTTTGGGCAATAAGTTGGCTTTTCCGTTTGAATGTCAGATCGACTAGAGTAGCCGATATGAATGTACTGGTTAAACTGATCTCCTAAAGCTTTAGTAAAACTTGAAAATATTCCAATTCTGTCTTGATGGTCCTTCTTACTCAGCATACACTACCGTTCAAAAGTTTGGGGTCACTTTGAAATGTCCTTATTTTCAATGAAGATAACTTTAAACTAGTCTTAACTTTAAAGAAATACACTCTATACATTGCTAATGTGGTAAATGACTATTCTAGCTGCAAATGTCTGGTTTTTGGTGCAATATCTACATAGGTGTATAGAGGCCCATTTCCAGCAACTATCACTCCAGTGTTCTAATGGTACAATGTGTTTGCTCAGAAGGCTAATTGATGATTCGAAAACCCTTGTGCAATCATGTTCACACATCTGAAAACAGTTTAGCTCGTTACAGAAGCTACAAAACTGACCTTCCTTTGAGCAGATTGAGTTTCTGGAGCATCACATTTTTGGGGTCAATTAAACGCTCAAAATGGCCAGAAAAAAGAGAACTTTCATCTGAAACTCGACAGTCTATTCTTGTTCTTAGAAATGAAGGTTATTCCACAAAATTGTTTGGGTGATCCCAAACTTTTGAACGGTAGTGTATATGTCATCGAAAGAACTTGGGATTGACCAGTAACTTAGATTCCCTGGGAGGAAGAACGCAACAATACCCAATCATGGCACCCACCTGTTCCCAATTAGCCGGATGTTCCGAATAAGTGTTTTGATGAGCGTTCCTCGACTTTCTCAGTCTTTTTTGCCACTTGTGCCAGCTTTTTTGGAAACACGTTGCAGGCATCCAATTCCAAATGAGCTAATATTTGCCAAAAATAACAAAGTTTTCCAGTGGGAACATTAAATATCTTGTCTTTGCAGTTCAAAAGGATTTTGCCAATCATTGCGTTTTGTTTTTATTTACCATTTACACAACGTGCCAAGTTGGTTTTGGGGTGTGTACATTGATGCTCATTCATGGCAGCTGTGGACTCATTTTGAGGGCGTTTGGACTTGATATTGACCAAAGGCCAAAGGGATTAATCTGGACTGTAATTAGCGGATGAATCAGGGATGAAATGTCTTGATGTTGTTGTGCCATCTGTGCCTCATATCCTCGCAAAGGCTTGTGTGCAAAAAACCGTAAATCCATTTTCCCCCATCAATAATTTAATGGCGGGAAATAAGCCGGCCTGTTCGGTTTTTCCACACGGCGAGGAGCGCAGGGTTTCAGAACCTCGGTCGTTCCTTGACGATGGTCACCGCTGAGGTCGTGACACAAGATGGAGGAGGCGGCGGGCGGGGGCGGATGCAAGAAAAGGGGAAGAAAAAAGCCTGCTCAGCAGAACGCGTGCCAGCCTTGAAGGTGGTATCGTAGCAACAGACAGCCGTCGCTTAAGCAAATATCGCCCTAATTTGTTTTTGAAGGTGCACGGAGACGTATGTCCCAAACATGTTTTCGCTCTGTTCTTTTTTTTTTTTTTAGAGGTCTTAAAAGTGTTTGCCCTGCCTTAAACTAACACGTACGAGCGGCGGGACCTTGCCGGATCTTTGTAAATACTCACAATATGCTGCTGGTGCACTTTTCTGTGTCAACACTGCTTGAGTCAACGCCAGGCAGGCTCGTGTTCTCCCTACTTTGTCGTGTGGGAGCAGACGCACAAACTCCCTGAGCATTAGCAGCATCAGACTGTCCCCAACCTTCCGTCATAACAATTGAAATGTTGTATATAACTATAACTATATATATAGGCCGTATAGGCAAATGCTAAGGGCGCCGTCCATCAGGAGGCGCCACGCCAGTGCCACAAATGTTGGAGGGAAAAAAAAAATACAAATAAAGTTGGTACTATTATTTCTAAATACAAAAAATAATCCCACGTTAATTAAAATGCAGAGTAAAGCCTATTTAATAGAAATATTATTTGTTACAACATTACGCCCCGCACGGTGCGCCCCCTCCCTTCCCGTATCATGACTTTTTTTGGACGTCACCACATCAAAAAATCAACACAAGATGTCAAAACGGCCAAAACTGTCAGGTGCCCAGGGAAGAAAAAATAGAAAAGAAGAGGAGAAACGAGAAAAAGACAGAGGTAGCAGGTAGGTAACGTTAGCCTACATGCAATTATTTGTCTGTTACAGAATGTGATAGTAACCTGGCTTTTTAGCATTAAGCTAATGTTACATGATTCGGCAATTGCTAATCAATAAAGAGCTAGTTCTGTTTTAACGTCGGGTTAATATTGTGGAGGGGGCTAAATTGTTATGGAAAATAATAATGTAACGTTAGGTAATTACAGTACTCCCACCTTACATTCCTCAGGGGACATTTGTATTAGATCTTTTAAGCAGGTGTTTTTGTTTACATTGTTATTGCTTTCTGGTTAGCTCAGGGGTCGGCAACCCGCGGCTCCTTGACCACTCTGATGCGGCTCAGCTACATGCATGCCGACCCCCCCGATTTTCCCAGGAGATTTATGGATCTCAGTGTCTCTCGTAGATTACTCCCAGGGAAAAAATAATCCTATTTACACTCTAATTACTAAATAAAGGGCGTGCCCTAATTGCACTGCAGTAATTGTCCTCTATAGCATTTGCATACAGCGTGCCAGTCCAGCCACATGTTGCATGTTGTTATTACTTGCACACACAGGAGACAGCAAAGCATACTTAGTCATCAGCCACACAGCTTACACTGACGGTAGCCGTATCAAACAACTTTAACATTGTTACGTTACAAATATGCGCCACACTGTGAACCCACACCAAAAAAGAATGAAAAACACATTTCTGGAGAACATCCCACCGTAACACAACATAAACACAACACAACCATTACCCAGAATCCCATGCAGCCCTAACTCTTCCGGTCTACATTATACACCCCCGCTACCACCAAATCCCCCCACACATCAACCCCCCCCTCTCCGTGCGTTGGCTGAGCGGAAGAGTTAGGGCTGCATGGGATTCTGGGTATTGGTACCGTCAGTGTAAGATGTGTGGCTGCTGAGTTAGTACGCCTTGCTGTCACTTACGTGAGCAAGCTGAAATTGCATTCTACGTGTGGTCGAGCAGGTACACTGTTAGGGCAGACTGTAGAGGGCGCCAAATGCAGTGTCATCACGCTCTGATATTCGGGAGTCTCCCGGGAAAAATGAGAGGGTTGGCAAGTATGACGCTATCAAGCGCCATTCATTCAAAACTCGCGGGCTGCACTAACATCAAATTCCCACATTAAAGTGCGTGCCGGTGCGTGTGTCGGAGACCCCTGGTTAACATAGCACAAAGCATTTAAGCTTTGTATGCAGTTTTTCATTTTAAATTTTAAATTTTTTTTTGTGGCTCCCATTACTTTCTTTAATTTGTGAAACTTGCCAAAATGGCTCTTTGAGTGGTAAAGGTTGCCGACCCCTGGGTTAGCTAATGTTTGCCCCGCAGGTAATAGTCACTTTTCCACCCCTTTATATATTAGGTATAGTTGTAAGCCTAGTTGTTAAAGTGCGCATCATTAGTGTTAATTAAGCAATATCACATGAGAGGGAATGCTGTTTTTTAATTTGAGCAATGCTGTGATT
Organism: Entelurus aequoreus; assembly: GCF_033978785.1. Lineage (NCBI taxonomy): Eukaryota > Metazoa > Chordata > Actinopteri > Syngnathiformes > Syngnathidae > Entelurus > Entelurus aequoreus. The sequence goes on from NC_084733.1 coordinate 85,030,669, forward strand.
CGGTTAAAGATAATCATAACATAACATTCTCATATAATATGTTAATTTGCTTTCTTTAAGTAAAAAAAAAGGTCAAAGACAAAGCTATTCGGTTTCTTGTGAGTATATACACTTCACTGCCGATGTGGGGGGGGCGCCACCTAAAATCTTGCCTAGGGCGCCAGATTGGTTAGGGCCAGGCCTGTATCTTTCTGTCTCGCCTCTTGGTGAGGGCGCTCGCATTTTTCTCCGCTCCCTCCTTCCCTGCTTGCTTTCTTCGTGTCCTTGTCCTGTCTGAACTTTTTTTTAAGCCTCCTTCTTTGCGCTGTCCTCCAAATCTAAACTTCAAACATGGATATGATCAGCTGGACTCTCGACGCAATTGACAAAAGTCTTTTCGACAAGGAAAAGAGGTCTGGGGTAGCCTGGCTGCCCTGATGGGGTACGTGGGAGACTCCTGGGATAAATGGAGAATCACGCGCCTCTCCAGTGTTTCCCATAAACTGCCAAGATACCTGTGGCGGTGGGGGCGTGGCTATGGGCGTGGTCACCATGACATCATCGAGGAATTTGCATAATTTACTACAATGATATGATTTTCTCTAAAAAGGCTCAAAAAATGTATACTTACTAATTAATAATAACAGTTTTGTTTTAAACGTCCATCCATCCATTTTACAATATAATTACAACACTTTATGTACATATTTATATACAGATTTGAACAATAAGTTATTCACTGAAATATATTTATTAATTGTGGTTCTTACAAAAAATATATCTTATAAAATATAAAAGCTAAAATGTCTCTTAAAGCTCGGCCCCTTTAATTAGTGCATACTAAATAATTTCACTTTAGCCTACTACTACAACCATATTATTTACCAGCAACATAAAGTGAAACAGAGGCAGAGGTGTCCTGCCACAGTCAGTAACAAATAAACAGAAAACAGTAGTGGTCAAATACAAATAAGGCAACAAGAGAAGTATCCTACACTTCTCTTTTGTAAAGTAAATCTGAACAGCCTATATGGGCATCTACATCAACTATATGATTTGCCTGAGAAGCTGGACAAAAAAAATAAAAATTATTTGGGGCGGACGTAATTCTTTCGTGGCGGGCCGCCACAAATAAATGAATGTGTGTGAAACACTGAAGGTGGAATGGTTTGATTCGGTTAAAAAATGTGGAAATGATGGAAGTTTGAAAAATATGGCCAATTCATTTTGAATGGGAAAAATGTCCCAGTGAACCTGGAATTCTGGGTAATCTGGGAATTTTTGGAATTTGTCAAGGGAAAGCCCACAATTCCCAAATAGGCTGAACAGTTTGACGTTGGAACGCTTTGAATCGGAAGAAAAATATGCTTAGGAGCAGTCACACAATAAATTGTAATGTGTTTATTTTGTTCAGAGTTCAGATGGGATTTTAGATTTTCTGCGCGGCGTCATTTTAACGTGTCTCTTTCTTGCCTTCTTCCCCCCCGGTTCTCGCCCCGACCCTGTCCCTCGCAGCGGTGCGTTCTCCGAGGTGGTGATGGCTCGGGAGAAGGCCACGGGAAAGATGGTCGCCATCAAGTGCATCCCCAAAAAGGCCCTGAAGGGGAAGGAGACCAGTCTGGAGAATGAGATTGCAGTGCTGAGGAAGTAGGTATCACCACTTCCTTGTTTGGGTGTGCACACTTCCTTGTCAAGTCACCACAAGTCAGGTTAAAAAAAACAAAAAAAACGCCACTTAGCTGCAACCAGCAACAGATCCGTTGAGTTAATAAGAAATGGAAATAATATATTAGTTATATTAGCCTACTATCAAAATGACTTTAAAAGTCTTATATAAGTGTTATAATGAAGACAACACATGATGTAAGTGTCTATATTAGCTATATTAGCCTACTATCAAAATGACTTTAAAAGTCTTATATAAGTGTTATAATGAAGGCAACACATGATGTAAGTGTCTATATTAGCCTACTATCAAAAAGACTTTAAAAGTCTTATATAAGTGTTATAATGAAGACAACACATGATGTAAGTGTCTATATTAGCTATTATAGCCTACTATCAAAATGACTTTAAAAGTCTTATATAAGTGTTATAATGAAGACAACAAATGATGTAAGTGTCTAGTCTATATTATCTATATTAGCCTACTATCAAAATGACTTTAAAAGTCTTATATAAGTGTTATAATGAAGACAACACGTGATGTAAGTGTCTATATTAGCTATTATAGCCTACTATCAAAATGACTTTAAAAGTCTTATATAAGTGTTATAATAAAGACAACACATGATGTGTCTAGTCTATATTATCTATATTAGCCTACTATCAAAATGACTTTAAAAGTCTTATATAAGTGTTATAATGAAGACAACACGTGATGTAAGTGTCTATATTATCTATATTAGCCTACTATCAAAATGACTTTAAAAGTCTTACATCATGTGTTGCCTTCATTATAACACTTGTATAAGACTTTTTCTTATATATATATATATATATATATATATATATATATATATATATATATATATATATATATATATATATATATATATATATATATATATATTTATATATATATATATATATATATATATATATATATAAGAAATACTTAAAAATATATATACACCCCCCCCCCCCCCACCTCAACACCTCCCAAATTTCCTCTTTAGAACAAAACTTAGTAAAATTGAACAATTATTCATATGAAGATGAACTCAATCAGATCGTTTTTAACCCAAAAAAAATTCCTTGATCCAAGATAGAAGAAATATTTTTGTGACATCTTTAATCTCTCCTGTTCCACCGCTCGTGTCACGAAGCTGCAGTGGAGAACAAAACCAACAGCGCCTCTGCTGGCTGCAGCCGAGCAGTGCACTCCCTTTGGCCTCACAAGACAAATGATCCAATTATTCGTAATTAATTAAGTTATTAAGCTATTATTATACCGAAAATAAAGACAGTGTCGTTTTGGTCGCCTTTTATTATTTTTGACAGCACGACGTTCTAAAAAAGTAAAGAAGAAAATGTCTCCAGTGGCTCTTTTGTCAGCAACGTTGCTGCCTATGCATGACATTTGTCAACAACAACAAAAAAAAAGGTTCATCTAGTTTCAATACTGCGCCCACTCACACGCGACATTGACACCACGAGACTTGGATCCTCCACCAGAGCATGATGGGTAACCCCCCCCCCCCCCAGGATCTGACTTATCAGTCACCGCTGCTGGAGCGTTGATTCCAGTTGCCTGGTTACAGTTGCCATCCTCCTTTTTATTATTCCCTCATCTCCATCCTCCGCTCCTACTTTCCTCATGTTCTAAATGTCTTCTGGTCGTCTGAGAGCCTTTAATTAAACCCAGCTCTCCTTTCTCTTTGTGGGCTTAACCAGGAAGTCCTTTTCAGACTCACCCCCCTTGTCTCTTTTTACTCCGCACCAAGTCATCGCAGGTTGTCCCTAGATAGAGCGCCTTTGTCCTGTCGTGTCTCGCTGGCGGGGGTTGCCGCTTCGTGACTCATTGATTACCTTTTAAAGTACCTCCCTCCCCTCCCCCCCTCTCCCTTCTCCATCCGGCCGCCTCCTCCGCGATGCATCATTCACAAAAAGATGCCCTCCTCACCAATGCTGTTTAAAAAAAATAAAAAAATGCTAATGATGAGTTCCCAATCAACAGGGCATGCTGCTGACAAAAGCAAGGAGATAATTGCAATAATCAGTGGCGTTTGTTTCCCGCAGGATAAAGCACGAGAATATTGTGGCTCTGGAGGACATTTACGAGAGTTCCAATCACCTGTACCTCATAATGCAGCTGTGAGTACACACTCTCTTTAATTGTGGCCCTTCATGATGGAATGTTTTCATTTCTTTATATACAGTATATGTATCTGTGTTTCCCATAAACTGCCAAGATACGCGTGTCTATGGGCGTGGTCACATGACATCATCGAGTCATTTGCATAATTTACTACAATGATATGATTTTCTCTAAAAAGGCTCAAAAAATGTATACTTACTAATTAATAATAACAGTTTTGTTTTAAACGTCCATCCATCCATCCATTTTACAATATAATTACAACACTTTATGTACATATTTATATACAGATTTGAACAATAAGTTATTCACTGAAATATATTTATTAATTGTGGTTCTTACAAAAAATATATATCTTATAAAATATAAAAGCTAAAATGTCTCTTAAAGCTCTGCCCCTTTAATTAGTGCATACTAAATATTTTAACTTTAGCCTACTGCCGCAACCATATTATTTACCAGCAACATAAAGTGAAACAGAGGCAGAGGTGTCCTGCCACAGTCAGTAACAAATAAACAGAAAACAGTAGTGGTCAAATACAAATAAGGCAACAAGAGAAGTATCCTACACTTCTCTTTTGTAAAGTAAATCTGAACAGCCCATATGGGCATCTACATCAACTATATGATTTGCCTGAGAAGCTGGACAGGACAAAAAAAAAAAAAAATTTTTTTTTAATTTTTAAAAAATTTTTAATTTTTAATTTTTTTATTTGTGGCGGACGTAATTCTTTCGTGGCGGGCCGCCACAAATAAATGAATGTGTGGGAAACACTGTATCTTGCATGCTTTGTGGGCAACTACTCAGAGAACATAGTGTGTATGTATATATATATATATATATATATATATATATATATATATATATATATATATATATATATATATATATATATATATATATATACTACCGTTCAAAAGTTTGGGGTCACATTGAAATGTCCTTATTTTTGAAGGAAAAGCACTGTACTTTTCAATGAAGATAACTTTAAACTAGTCTTAACTTTAAAGAAATACACTCTATACATTGCTAATGTGGTAAATGACTATTCTAGCTGCAAATGTCTGTTTTTTGGTGCAATATCTACATAGGTGTACAGAGGCCCATTTCCAGCAACTATCACTCCAGTGTTCTAATGGTACAATGTGTTTGCTCGTTGGCTCAGAAGGCTAATTGATGATTAGAAAACCCTTGTGCAATCATGTTCACACATCTGAAAACAGTGTAGCTCGTTACAGAAGCTACAAAACTGACCTTCCTTTGAGCAGATTGAGTTTCTGGAGCATCACATTTGTGGGGTCAATTAAACGCTCAAAATGGCCAGAAAAAGAGAACTTTCATCTGAAACTCGACAGTCTATTCTTGTTCTTAGAAATGAAGGCTATTCCACAAAATTGTTTGGGTGACCCCAAACTTTTGAACAGTATCTTTGTCCATGTGATGTCAGGTGAAACAAAAATTGAGGTGCAGTTCAGCTAAATGTGTTGGTTGGACTTGTTTCTTCAGCATTGTCCACACACATTGTGGCCAAACAGCTCCATTTTTGTTTCATCTGACATCACATGGACAAAGATACCGTAAGACCTTCTGGAGGAAATTTCTGTGGTCAGATGAACAAAAATGGAGCTGTTTGGCCACAATACCCAGCAATATGTTTGGAGGAGAAAAGGTGAGGCCTTTAATCCCAGGAACACCAAACCTACCGTCAAGCATGGTGGCGGTAGTATTATGCTCTGGGCCTGTTTTGCTCTCAATGGAACCGGTGCTTTAAACGGGACAATGAAAAAGGAGGATTACCTCCAAATTCTTCGGGACAACCTAACCTTGGGCGCAGTTGGGTGTTCCAACAGGACAATGACCCCAAACACACGTCAAAAGTGGTAAAGGAATGGCTAAATCAGGCTAGAATGAAGGTTTTAGAATGGCCTTCCCAAAGTCCTGACTTAAACGTGTGGACAATGCTGAAGAAACAAGTCCATGTCATTTAGCTGAACTGCACCGATTTTGTCAAGAGGAGTGGTCAAAAATTCAAGCAGAAGCTTGTGTGGTTAGAGTGTCCGCCCTGAGATCGGTCGAGTCATACCAACGATGTAATGATATCAAGTCGATACTACTATCGATATTTTTTAATCGTCACAAAATCTTTTTTCCTTTTTTTTTTTTTTTTGTAAATTCATATTATGTTTATAAACATGAATATGACCAATGTATGATCCTGTAACGACTTGGTATCGGATCAATACTTACATTTGTGGTATCATCCAAAACTAATGTAAAGTATCTAAACAACTAGAGATGTCCGATAATAACGGTCTGCCGATATTATCGGCCGATAAATGCGTTAAAATGTAATACCGAAAATTATCGGTATCGGTTTTTTATTATCAGTATCGTTGTTTTTAAAAAAAAATTTTTTTTTTTTTTTTTTTTTAATTAAATCCACATAAAAACACAAGATACACTTACAATTAGTGCACCAACCCAAAAAACCTTCCTCCCCTATTCACACTCATTCACACAAAAGGGTTGTTTCTTTCTGTTATTAATATTCTGGTTCCTACATTATATATCAATATATATCAATACAGTCTGCAAGGGATACAGTCCGTAAGCACACATGATTGTGTGTGCTGCTCGCCCACTAATAGTACTAACCTTTAACAGTTAATTTTACAAATTTTCATTAATTACTAGTTTCTATTTAACTGTTTTTATATTGTTTTACTTTCTTTTTTATTCAAGAAAATGTTTTTAATTTATTTATCTTATTTTATTTAAATCATTTTTTTAAAAAGTACCTTATCTTCACCATACCTGGTTGTCCAAATTAAGCATAATAATGTGTTAATTCCACGACTGTATATATTGGTTGATATCGGTATCGGTAATTACTGAGTTGGACAATATCGGCATATCGGATATCGGCAAAAAGCCATTATCGGACATCCCTATAAACAACAGAAGAATAAGTGATTATTACATTTTAACTGAAGTGTAGATAGAACATGTTAAAACAGAATATTAACAGTAAATGAACAAGTGGTTTAATAATAATTTCCTACCACTTGTCCTCGATAATGTAGACAAAATAATAGAATGATAAATGACACCTAGTGGTTAGAGTGTCCGCCCTGAGATGGGTAGGTTGTGAGTTCAAACCCCCGGCCGAGTCATACCAAAGACTATAAAAATGGGACCCATTACCTCCCTGCCTGGCACTCAGCATCAAGGGTTGGAATTGGGGGTTAAATCACCAAAAAATGATTCCCGGGCGCGGCCACCGCTGCTGCTCACTGCTCCCCTCACCTCCCAGGGGGGTGATGAAGGGTGATGGGTCAAAATGCAGAGAATAATTTCGCCACCCTAGTGTGTGTGTGACAATCATTGGTACTTTAACTTTAACGTAAAAGTACTGTAGTTGTTTTTAAACAATATTATTGAGTAAAAGTGTGTTTTTCTTTTTTAAAGGGATGTTGTAAGTGTTTTTTTTGGGGGGGGGACAAATTAAATTGATATAAAATTCATTCATGTTTTGAGATACAAGCTTGGTCGTGGAACGCAATGTGCTCGTAAGTTGCGGTACTACTCCACTTATTTTAGTCTACTTGCAGGAGTTTAGGTATTTTTGCCTCATCCCTGTGGGAATCCTGCGTGCGGCTGAAGCCTCAAGGAATGTGACCACCCAGGACTAAGTGCGGTGCGCTCAAAACAACCGCCAGGTGGCATCTGCGAGTGCTGTGTCATCACTTTCTCTTTCGGACTTGCGAGGTCGATTTCTTCGCTCGGGCTTAAAGGGAAGGATGAGGCAAAAATACAACCTGAGCTACGCTACCGTTCAAAAGTTTTGGGGTCACCCAAACAATTTTGTGGAATAGCCCTTATTTCTAAGAACAAGAATAGACTGTCGAGTTTCAGATGAAAGTTCTCTTTTTCTGGCCATTTTGAGCGTTTAATTGACCCCACAAATGTGATGCTCCAGAAACTCAATCTGCTCAAAGGAAGGTCAGTTTTGTAGCTTCTGTAACGAGCTAAACTGTTTTCAGATGTGTGAACATGATTGCACAAGGGTTTTCGAATCATCAATTAGCCTTCTGAGCCAATGAGCAAACACATTGTACCATTAGAACACTGGAGTGATAGTTGCTGGAAATGGGCCTCTACACACCTATGTAGATATTGCACCAAAAACCAGACATTTGCAGCTAGAATAGTCATTTACCACATTAGCAATGTATAGAGTGTATTTCTTTAAAGTTAAGACTAGTTTAAAGTTATCTTCATTGAAAAGTACAGTGCTTTTCCTTCAAAAATAAGGACATTTCAATGTGACCCCAAACTTTTGAACGGTAGTGTACGTTAGGGTAAAATCACACTTTCCTTCTCACAGCCTTGGCGTGCAATGACAGTTTGCTAGTCACGACTTGTCAAAAATGGCGAGCGGTGTTTGAGTAGTGGCGTGCAAACGAGCCCGCTGTAATCAACGGCGTGTCCCGGCTGTGCTGACAGGGTGTCCGGGGGCGAACTCTTTGACCGCATCGTAGAGAAGGGCTTCTACACCGAGATGGACGCCAGTCGCCTCATCCGGCAAGTTTTGGATGCCGTCAACTACCTCCACGCCATGGGCATCGTGCACAGGGACCTGAAGGTACCATGACCCGTGATAGACACACACCCGGCAGCGGGATTGGCACAAAGTTGGGATTCAGTAGTTTGTGTGTGTTAATAAGCTCGTCCCATTATTCATGGAGATAAGTACAAACCCCAAAAGCAGTGAAGTTGGCACGTTGTGTAAATGGTAAATAAAAACAGAATACAAATCCTTTTCAACTTATATTCAACTGAGTAGACTGCAAAGATAAGATATTTAACGTTCCAACTGGAAAACTTTGTTATTTTTTGCAAATATTCGCTCATTTGGAATTTGATGCCTGCAACATGTTTCGGTAAAGCTGGCACAAGTGGCAAAAAAAGACTGAGAAAGTTGAGGAATGCTCGTCCAACACTTAATTGGAACATCCCACAGGTGAACAGGCTAATTGGGAACAGGTGGGTGCCATGATTGGGTATAAAAAAAGCAGCTTCCATGAAATGCTCAGTCGTTCACAAACAAGGACGGGGGCGAGGGTCGCCACTTTGTCAACAAATGCGTGAGCAAATTGTGTAAGAACAACATTTATCAACCAGCTATTGCAAGGAATTTAGGGATTTCACCATCTACGGTCTGTAATATCATCAAAAGGTTCAGAGAATCTGGAGAAATCACTGCACGTAAGCGATGATATTACGAACCTTCCATCATCTCAGGCGGTACTGCATCAAAAAGCGACATCAGCGTGTAAAGGATATCACCACATAAGCTCAGGAACACTTCAGAAAACCACTGTCAGTAACTACAGTTGGTTGCTACATCTGTAAGTCTGAGTTAAAACTCTACTAAGCAAAGCCACAGCCATTTATCAACAACACCCAGAAACGCCGTCGGCTTCGCTGGGCCCGAGCTCATCTAAGATGGACTGATGCGAAGTGGAAAAGTGTTCTGTGGTCTGACGAGTCCACATTTCAAATTGTTTTTGGAAACTGTGGACATTAAAGGAGGAAAAGAACCATCCGGATTGTTCTAGGCGCAAAGTGTAAAAGCCAGCATCTGTGATGGTATGGGGGTGTATTAGTGCCCAAGGCATGGGTAACTTACACATCTGTGAAGGCACCATTAATGCTGAAAGGTACACACAGGTTTGGGAGCAACATATGTTGCCATCCAAGCAAGGACGCCCCTGCTTATTTCAGCAAAACGTGTTACAACAGCGTGGCTTCATAGTAAAAGAGTGCGGGTACTAGACTGGCCTGCCTGTAGTCCAGACCTGTCTCCCGTTGAAAATGTGCGGCGCATTATGAAGCCTAAAATACCACAACGGACTGTTGAACAACTTAAGCTGTACATCAAGCAAGAATGGGAAAGAATTCCACCTGAAAAGCTTCAAAAATGTGTCTCCTCAGTTCCCAAACGTTTACTGAGCGTTGTTAAAAGGAAAGGCCATGTAACACAGTGGTGAACATGCCCTTTTTTTGCAATGTGTTGCCGCCATTAAATTCTAAGTTAATGATTATTTGCCCCCAAAAAATGGGAACATGAAATATCTTGTTTTTGCAGTCTATTCAATTGAATATAAGTTGAAAAGGATTTGCAAATCATTGTATTCTGTTTTTATTTACCATTTACACAACGTGCCAACTTCAAAAGTTCATCATCACAGTACTAACTGGCCTTTTTGACTGTTTTTTCGTCGCAGCCGGAGAACCTCCTTTACTTCAGCCCGCACGACGAGTCCAAGATCATGATCAGCGACTTCGGCCTGTCCAAGATGGAGGGCACCGGGGACGTGATGGCCACCGCCTGCGGGACTCCGGGATACGTGGGTGAGCTCTTGTGTTTGCGAGCGTGTTAGCGCCCAGCTAATTAAACCCGACGACATGGCCTAATCTAATCCGGCAGCAGGTTTAATCTGAAGCATCTGTCGCACGCACGTGGACGACCTTAGTTACACAACGCCGTTGTTTGCGTATATATTCCTTTCATTTTCTTTGTTGCAGCACCTGAGGTGTTAGCGCAGAGGCCCTACAGTAAAGCCGTGGACTGCTGGTCCATAGGGGTCATCGCTTATATTCTGTAAGTACTCAACGCGTGACACGCTTTCCATTCTTATCCCTCAGCAGCCATGCAGCTCTCTGAGCAAGGTGCCAAGCCAATTACCGTAAGGAGCTCATTAGGCAGAATTAAATTGAGAGTCCATCAGAAGATGGAGTTCACCTTCAACTGTGGTTATGAAATACCGGAAACTAGGGCTGGGCGATATAAATCGATATATTCGATACACTGCAAAAACTGAAATCTAAGTACCGTATTTTTCAGACTATAAGTCGCAGTTTTTTCCATAGTTTGGCCGGGGGTGCGACTTATACTCAGGAGCGACTTATGTGTAGGGATGGTGTTTGATAAGAAATTATCGAGTTTCAGCCCATTATCAAATTCTCTTATCGAATCGATTCTCTTATCGAGTCCAGATAGGTTGTTGTATATGGAAAAAAACACAATATTTGGTTTAACAAAAGCTCACTTTTATTTTATAAGAAAAAAAAATAAAAAAATAAAAATAAATATTGACTGTTACCCCCCTAAAAAAAAAAAAAAAAAAAAAAAAAAAATATTGACGTTGTTACCCAAAGTATATTAAGTGGGATTTTTCAGAAAAACAAATATATACAGTAACACAAAAACAACCTGTCTCTGTGATCACTATAGGTGTATAAATAATAATATAGTGTTAAATAAAATCAGTCCCTTGGGCTCAAAACTGAAAATAATACAGCTCTCCAAAAAGTGCACTTCTGCTGCTATTGGAACATACTAACTACACACACAGGCAGACAGCTAACAAACAATCCAAGACGTCTAATAAAGTTCCAAAGCAGATTAATCCATTTAGGGTCTTTATTGTTGTTGATCTCGCTTTCTCTTTTCCTATTTTTACTTTTGTCTTGCACTGTACTGTTATTTTTTATTTTTTTTAAGTACACACAATGACAAATGTATAAGCTATGTGATTCAATTAACATACTGAAATGTAATGCACAATATGTAAATATTAGCTTCACGCAAATATACAGTACTATCATCAAACAAATACTTCTGAGTGTTGAAACTATTTCGATGGTGGAAATACACGACTGGCAGCCATTTTAAGTCCTCAAAACATCCATTGAAACAGTCTTACTAACATCTTAGTATCAAACCACTTTCCACCTTAATATTGAGTTACATAAACAAGTTAAACAGTTTACTTACAGACTTATCTTTTCCAAGAGCTAACACAACTTGTCTACTTCTCAATTGTCTCAACCCGGAAGTGCCCTAACTAATGACGCATAGTATTTTAATATCGCCACAAGGTGTCAGTAAGAGTCTACAATCAAATGGGCATAACATTGCAGGTCCCACAGGGCATTTCCTGTACGTGGGAAGGGATTCGTTCCCAGGGATTCGAATAAAGAACCAACTCTTTTTCTTTACTATAGTGGCCTCGATAACGGGAACCGGTTCTCAAAAAGGGATTCGAGTCCATGGAATCGTTTCTTTTCTTATCGAACAACCGGGAGAACCGATTTCGAACATCATCTCTACTTATGTGTGAAATTATTAACACATTAGCGTAAAATATCAAATAATATTATTGATGTCATTCCCGTAAGAGACTAGACGTATAAGATTTCATGGGATTTAGCGATTAGGAGTGACAGATTGTTTGGTAAACGTATAGCATGTTCTATATGTTATAGTTATTTGAATGACTCTTACCATAATATGTTACGTTAACATACCAGGCACGTTCTCAGTTGGTTATTTATGCCTCATATAACGTACACTTATTCAGCCTGTTGTTCACTATTCTTTATTTATTTTAAATTGCCTTTCAAATGTCTATTCATGGTGTTGGCTTTTATCAAATAAATCTCCCCAAAAAATGCGACTTATATATGTTTTTTTCCTTCTTTATTATGCATTTTCGGTCGGTGCGACTTATACTCCGAAAAATACGGTAAGATGAAATATCTCAAATAAGGGTGATATTTGCTTATTTTTCTGTCTGATAAGATAATTCTTCTCACTAAGCAGATGGGGTGCGACGTTCATATGTTGTCAATATTCAGTGTTTTATCCTTCATAGTTAATATTGTAAATCCCACATTCTTTATTTTCATGTACATTCTGGATGTCTCATTCATAAAAAAAATTAAAATTCTATTCCGTTTTTTAAGGCGGTCTGTCATAACGTTTTTAGCATTCAGACATTATTGGGAGGTTTTGTATTAGTGTTCCTAAAAAGAGATATACCGTATTTTTCGGAGTATAAGTCGCACCGGCCGAAAATGCATAATAAAGAAGGAAAAAAACATATATAAGTCGCACTGGAGTATAAGTCGCATTTTTTGGGGAAATTTATTTGATAAAACCCATCCATCCATCTTCTTCCGCTTATCCGAGGTCGGGTCGCGGGGGCAGCAGCCTAAGCAGGGAAGCCCAGCCTTCCCTCTACCCAGCCACTTCGTCCAGTTCAAGAATAGACATTTAAAAGGCAATTTTAAATAAATAAAGAATAGTGAACAACAGGCTGAATAAGTGTACGTTATATGAGGCATAAATAACCAACTGAGAACGTGCCTGGTATGTTAACGTAACATATTATGGTAAGAGTCATTCAAATAACTATAACATGTAGAACATGCTATACGTTTACCAAACAATCTGTCACTCCTAATCGCTAAATCCCATGAAATCTTATACGTCTAGTCTCTTACGTGAATGAGCTAAATATTATTATTTGATATTTTATGCTAATGTGTTAATAATTTCACACATAAGTCGCTCCTGAGTATAAGTCGCACCACCGGAACCAAACTATGAATAAAACTGCGACTTATAGTCCGAAAAATACGCTACCGGCCCCCAGACACATTTTTTCTCTCTAAATTTGGGCCTGGTTTAAAGAAATCATATTTTTATAGGTTTGGCAAACATGGCCGTATTTTGCCTTTAGGACCTCAAAGTGTGACTTTTAGTTTGAAATCTGACAGTGTAGAAAACAATAATGAAATTGTATTAAAATGCCAATCATAATTAATGGAACACTGCAAAAACTGAAATCTAAGTAAGATTAAATATCTCAAATAAGGCTGATATTTGCTTATTTTTCTGTCTGATAAGATCATTCTTCTCACTAAGCAGATTTGGTACAAAAAGTAGCACACTGCAAAAAGTCAGTGTTCAAAAACAAGAAAAAAAAATACAAAAATGAGGGGTATTTTACTTGAACTGAGCAAAATTATCTGCCAATAGAACAAGAAAATTTGGCTTGTCAAGACTTTCCAAAACAAGTAAAATTAGCTAACCTCAATGAACCCAAAAATACCTTAAAATAAGTATATTCTCACTAATAACATGTGCACTTTTCTTGGTAGAAAAAAAAGGGACCTTTTTTCTCAATATGTTGAAAAATATTCTTAAATGAAGTAAATGCTGGTGCCATTATCTTGACATAATGATATGCGCTCGGCATTACATTTCTTGAAACCAGCAAACTTATACTAAAAACTAATTTATTGTTCTTAATGGAAAGGCAACAAGGCAACCGCTTGTTACTCTCGGGGTCTCCTAGCCGCTCAGGCAAATCATATTGTCTAAAAAGGCATTTTTCCATCGACAACATGACATCATCGCGCCCAGTGCGTGCTCTTTCAGTCAATTAGTGCGCATATAAATGTTATAATTGTAAATTTTATAATTGTAATTTTGAGGAATTTATCTGAATGTGCATGAACTATTTCTGTTCAAAATTGTTTGAAATGTTAAATGTTTAAATATTAACTGTCAGTTTACTGTACTGTGCCAACTGTACTACTATATGAGTACCTATTTTCTATTGTTTCATTGAAGGTAAAACAGCAAAGTCCATTTGGCTGTCATCTGTTTTAATTATGAGACACAATTGTGTCAAAGTCATGATTTTTTTTTTTCATGCTTGAAATAAGAAATTATTACTTAAAAAAAGTAGTTTTATACTTGTGAGTGTTGATGACACAGCTTTGATATTCTAGTTTCAAGCATGTTTTACTCAATATAGGTCATCAAATCTCAGCAACAAGCTGTATTATCTTACTGAGATCATTTAGGACCAAAACACTTAAAACAAGTAAAACACTCTAACATAAAATCTGCTTAGTGAGAAGAATTATCTTATCAGACAGAAAATAATCAAATATCACCCTTATTTGAGATATTTCATCTTACTTAGATGTCACTTTTTGCAGGGTAGAGAATGAAGAGTGCTTGAAACTCCGTTCAGTGCCACACCCACAAAATACCGAAGCAACAATCTCCAGATTAACACTGTATGGAAAAAAAAAATTAACAACAGAAGGAGATAACGTCCGCAGGAACCTACCACAGAACGAAGGACATACATTGTTTGATTTGCTATGATGCAGCTCATTTTTATTTGACCGTTATTGAAATATCTTGTGTGACATCATGCACAAAAGTGCACTTTATTTGTTTTAAACTATTGTAGTGGCGTTCTGTGTGCAAAAAGTGCACTTTAATTTAGTGTTGTTTTGATATGTCATCTTAGTGACATCATGCACAAAAGTGCCCTCGTAGCTCGTTTTAAAATGTCTGACAATCTTGCACTTTCTGTTTTGAAATGACACGAATGTTTGTGCCACTGCTTAGTAACTGTTTAATAAATACACTTTTAGTTGGGATTTCCTTCTCTGCATGAAAGTTTAAAAGTAGCATATATTAATGCAGTATGAAGAAGAATGTTGTGATGTAGACACATAGAATCATCATACTGCTGTGATTATATGCATCAAGTGTTCATTCAAGGCTAAGGCAAAATATCGCGATATATATCGTGTATCGTGATTATGGCCCCAAAAATATCGAGATATTAATAAAAGGCCATATCGCCCGGCCCTACTGGAAACCATTTCATCATCAAAAGCACTCCACTGGATTTATCTTCTCCAGATTACAACACACAGTTCGCTTCCCCCTTCATATTAATGTAGTCTATAATCTGTTTTAATATGAATGCAGTCCGTGTAATCTGTCTAAACTTTTGCGTGCTGCAGGAATAAAAAAAATAAATAAAAAAATCAAAGTGCAAGTCCAGTAGATGCGATTAGAACACAGCAAATCCTTTTTGACATCAAATGGATGACCTCTCGCCCTGTCTCTATCACACATGGACTGTCTGACCACAGAACTTTCCTCCAGAAGGTTCTTATCTTTGTCCGTGTGGTGTCAGATGAAACAAAAATGGAGCTGTTTTGGCCACCATACCCAGCAATATGTTTGGAGGAGAAAAGATGAGGCCTTTAATCCCTAGGAACACCATGCCTACCGTCAAGCATGGTGGTGGTAGTATTATTGCTCTGGGCCTGTTTTGCTGCCAATGGAACTGGTGCTTTACAGAGAGTAAACGGGACAAGCTAAAATCATCAGCCCGGAGGTTGGCAAGTCTTGGGCGCAGTTGGGTGTTCCAACAGGACAATGACCCCAAACACACGTCAAAAGTGGTAAAGGAATGGCTTAAATCAGGCTTGAATGAAGGTTTTAGAATGGCCTTCCCAAAGTCCTGACTTAAACGTGTGGACAATGCTGAAGAAATGTCAGAAAAACCAACAAATTTAGCTGAACTGCACCAATTTTGTCAAGACGAGTGGTCAAAAAGTCAAGCAGAAGCTTGTGGATGGCTACCAAAAGCGCCTTATTGCAGTGAAACTTACCAAGGGACATGTAAGCAAATATTAACATTGCTGTATGTATACTTTTGACCCAGCACATTTGCTCACATTTTCAGTAGACCCATAATAAATTCATAAATTCATGAATGTTCAAGTATGTGCTCCAATCACTCTATCACAAAAAAAATAAGAGTTGTAGAAATGATTGGAAACTCCAGACAGCCATGACATCATGTTCTTTACCAGTGTACGTCAACTTTTGTGGTGTGGTCCATCTTGCCAGGCTCTGCGGCTACCCTCCTTTCTACGACGAGAACGACTCCAAGCTCTTTGAGCAGATCCTCAAGGCCGATTACGAGTTTGACGCGCCCTACTGGGACGACATTTCAGATTCTGGTGAGAGAAGACCAAATATTACCATATTCCTTAAATGATTATGCTTAGTGAGGAGTGTGTTTAGTCAGTCAACTGCAGAAAGTACAAAACACCAAAAGCAGTGAAGTTGTCACGTTGTGTAAATGGTAAATAAAAACAGAATACAATGATTTGCAAATCCTTTTCAACTTATATTCAATTGAATAGACTGCAAAGACAAGATATTTCATGTTTTTTTTTAGCAAATAATCATTAACTTAGAATTTAATGGCAGCAACACATTGCAAAAAAGTTGTCACAGGGGCATGTTTACCACTGTGTTACATGGCCTTTCCTTTTAACAACACTCAGTAAAGGTTTGGGAACTGAGGAGACACATTTTTGAAGCTTTTCAGGTGGAATTCTTTCCCATTCTTGCTTGATGTACAGCTTAAGTTGTTCAACAGTCCGGGGGTCTCCATTGTGGTATTTTAGGCTTCATAATGCGCCACACATTTTCAGGTCTGGACTACAGGCAGGCCAGTCTAGTACCCGCACTCTTTTACTATGAAGCCACGCTGTTGTAACACGTGGCTTGGCATCGTCTTGCTGAAATAAGCAGGGGCGTCCATGATAACGTTGCTTGGATGGCAACATATGTTGCTCCAAAACCTGTATGTACCTTTCAGCATTAATGGTGCCTTCACAGATGTGTAAGTTACCCATGTCTTGGGCACTAATACACCCCCATACCATCACACATGCTGGCTTTTACACTTTGCGCCTAGAACAATCCAGATGGTTCTTTTCCTCTTTTAACGTCCACAGTTTCCAAAAACAATTTGAAATGTGGACTCGTCAGACCACAGAACACTTTTCCACTTCGCATCAGTCCATCTTAGATGAGCTCGGGCCCAGCGAAGCCGACGGCGTTTCTGGGTGTTGTTGATAAATGGCTGTGGCTTTGCTTGGTAGAGTTTTAACTTGCACTTACAGATGTAGCGACCAACTGTAGTTACTGGCAGTGGTTTTCCGAAGTGTTCCTGAGCCCATGTGGTGATATCCTTTACACACTGATGTCGCTTTTTGATGCAGGGATCGAAGGTCACGGGCATCGCCGCTTACGTGCAGTGATTTCTCCAGATTCTCCGAACCTTTTGATGATATTACGGAGCGTAGATGGTGAAATCCCTAAATTCCTTGCAGTAGCTGGTTGATAAATGTTGTTCTTAAACTGTCGGACAATTTGCTGACGCATTTGTTGACAAAGTGGTGACCCTCGCCCCCGTCCTTGTTTGTGAACGACTGAGTTTTTTCACGGAAGCTGCTTTTATACCCAATCATGGCACCCACCTGTTCCCAATTAGCCTGTTCACCTGTGGGATGTTCCAAATAAGTGTTGAACGAGCGTTCCTCAACTTTCTCAGTCTTTTTTGCCACTTGTGCCAGCTTTTTTGCAACATGTTGCAGGCATCAAATTCCAAATGAGCTGATATTTGCAAAAAAAGAACAAAGTTTAGCAGTTTGAACGTTAAATATCTTGTCTTTGCAGTCTATTCAATTGAATATAAGTTGAAAAGGATTTGCAAATCATTGTATTCTGTTTTTATTTACCAGTTACACGACGTGACAACTTCACTAGTTTCGGGGTTTGTATTAATGGAGTCACAACAAATTCACCTCCTGATTTTCTTCCTCAGCCAAAGACTTCATCAACTGTCTCATGGAGAAGGATCCAGAGAAGAGGTTTACATGCAACCAGGCTCTGGAGCACCCCTGGTGAGGAACTGACACACACACACACACACACACACACACACACACACACACCACATATCTGTTGCGGGTTAACACCAGCGGGAAGGACGCAGGTCTTTGATAAAGGGAGTCGTGTCACCTCAGTTGGTCGCCATGGCTGCCAGCTGCGAGCACACATCTGCTCCCTCAGAAGTCCCGCTGACTAAACGGCTGCCAATTAGCGGCTGGGGATTCTGTCCTTGGAAGAATGTGGTTAAAGAACCGTTAGGCCGGTTTCCCCCGAGCGGCGAGCTAACGAGAGCTGGACGGCGTGGGCTGGCTGATGATTCCGGACATGCTGACTTCATGTTGCAAACATGTCCAGTAATACATCTTTTTTTCTTTTTCTTTTTTCTATAACACTTATATAAGACTTTTAAAGTCATTTTGATAGTAGGCTAATATAGCTAATATAGACACTTACGTCATGTGTTGCCTTCATTGTAACACTAATATAAGACTTTTAAAGTCATTTTGATAGTAGGCTAATATAGACACTTACATCATGTGTTGCCTTCATTATAACACTAATATAAGACTTTTAAGGTCATTTTGATAGTAGGCTAATATAGCTAATATAGACACTTACGTCATGTGTTGCCTTCATTATAACACTAATATAAGACTTTTAAGGTCATTTTGATAGTAGGCTAATATAGCTAATATAGACACTTACGTCATGTGTTGTCTTCATTATAACACTTATATAAGACTTTTAAAGTCATTTTGATAGTAGGCTAATATAGACACTTACATCATGTGTTGCCTTCATTATAACACTAATATAAGACTTTTAAGGTCATTTTGATAGTAGGCTAATATATCTAATATAGACACTTACATCATGTGTTGCCTTCATTATAACACTTATATAAGACTTTTAAAGTCATTTTGATAGTAGGCTAATATAGCTAATATAGACACTTACGTCATGTGTTGCCTTCATTGTAACACTAATATAAGACTTTTAAGGTCATTTTGATAGTAGGCTAATATAGCTAATATAGACACTTACGTCATGTGTTGTCTTCATTATAACACTTATATAAGACTTTTAAAGTCATTTTGATAGTAGGCTAATATAGACACTTACATCATGTGTTGCCTTCATTATAACACTAATATAAGACTTTTAAGGTCATTTTGAAAGTAGGCTAATATAGACACTTACATCATGTGTTGCCTTCATTATAACACTTATATAAGACTTTTAAAGTCATTTTGATAGTAGGCTAATATAGACACTTACATCATGTGTTGCCTTCATTATAACACTTATATAAGACTTTTAAAGTCATTTTGATAGTAGGCTAATATAGACACTTACATGATGTGTTGCCTTCATTATAACACTTATATAAGACTTTTAAGGTCATTTTGATAGTAGGCTATTATAGCTAATATAGACACTTACATCATGTGTTGCCTTCATTATAACACTTATATAAGACTTTTAAAGTCATTTTGATAGTAGGCTAATATAGCTATTATAGACACTTACGTCATGTGTTGCCTTCATTATAACACTTATATAAGACTTTTAAAGTCATTTTGATAGTAGGCTAATATAGCTAATATAGACACTTACATCATGTGTTGCCTTCATTATAACACTTATATAAGACTTTTAAAGTCATTTTGATAGTAGGCTAATATAGCTAATATAGACACTTACATCACGTGTTGCCTTCATTATAACACTTATATAAGATGTTTAAAGTCATTTTGATAGTAGGCTAGTATAGACACTTACATCATGTGTTGCCTTCATTATAACACTTATATAAGACTTTTAAAGTCATTTTGATAGTAGGCTAATATAGCTATTATAGACACTTACGTCATGTGTTGCCTTCATTATAACACTTATATAAGACTTTTAAAGTCATTTTGATAGTAGGCTAATATAGCTAATATAGACACTTACATCATGTGTTGCCTTCATTATAACACTTATATAAGACTTTTAAAGTCATTTTGACAGTAGGCTAATATAGCTAATATAGACACTTACGTCATGTGTTGTCTTCATTATAACACTTATATAAGATGTTTAAAGTCATTTTGATAGTAGGCTAATATAGACACTTACATCATGTGTTGCCTTCATTATAACACTTATATAAGGTTTTTAAAGTCATTTTGATTGTAGGCTATTAAAGACACTTACGTCATGTGTTGCCTTCATTATAACACTTATATAATACTTTTAAAGTCATTTTGATAGTAGGCTAATATAGCTAATATAGATACTTACGTCATGTGTTGCCTTCATTATAACACTTATATAAGACTTTTAAAGTTATTTTGACAGTAGGCTAATATAGCTAATATAGACACTTACGTCATGTGTTGCCTTCACTATAACACTTATATAAGATGTTTAAAGTCATTTTGATAGTAGGCTAGTATAGACACTTACATCATGTGTTGCCTTCATTATAACACTTATATAAGACTTTTAAAGTCATTTTGATAGTAGGCTAATATAGACACTTACATCATGTGTTGCCTTCATTATAACACTTATATAAGACTTTTAAAGTCATTTTGATAGTAGGCTAATATAGCTAATATAGACACTTACATCACGTGTTGCCTTCATTATAACACTTATATAAGACTTTTAAAGTCATTTTGATAGTAGGCTAATATAGCTAATGTAGACACTTACATCATGTGTTGCCTTCATTATAACACTCATATAAGACTTTTAAAGTCATTTTGATAGTAGGCTAATATAGCTAATGTAGACACTTACATCATGTGTTGCCTTCATTATAACACTTATATAAAACTTTTAAAGTAATTTTGATAGTAGGCTATTATAGCTAATATAGACACTTACGTCATGTGTTGCCGTCATTATAACACTTATATAAGACTTTTAAAGTAATTTTGATAGTAGGCTAATAAAGACACTTACATCATGTGTTGCCTTCATTATAACACTTATATAAGGCGTTATAGTCATTTTGATAGTAGGCTAATACAGCTAATATAGACACTTACATCATGTGTTGCCTTCATTATAACACTTATATAAGACTTTTAAAGTCATTTTGATAGTAGGCTAATAAAGACACTTACATCATGTGTTGCCTTCATTATAACCCTTATATAAGGCTTTTAAAGTCATTTAGATAGTAGGCTAATACAGCTAACATAGACACTTACATCATGTGTTGCCTTCATTATAACACTTATGTAAGACTTTTAAGTCATTTTGATAGTAGGCTATTATAGCTAATATAGACACTTACGTCATGTGTTGCCTTCATTATAACACTTATATAAGACTTTTAAGGTCATTTTGATAGTAGGCTAATATAGCTAATATGGACACTTACATCATGTGTTGCCTTCATTATAACACTTATGAAAGACTTTTAAGTCATTTTGATAGTAGGCTAATAAAGACACATCATGTGTTGCCTTCATTATAACACTAATATAAGACTTTTAAGGTCATTTTGATAGTAGGCTAATATAGCTAATATGGACACTTACATCATGTGTTGCCTTCATTATAACACTTATGAAAGACTTTTAAGTCATTTTGATAGTAGGCTATTATAGCTAATATAGACACTTACGTCATGTGTTTCCTTCATTATAACACTTATATAAGACTTTTAAAGTAATTTTGATAGTAGGCTAATATAGCTAATATAGATACTTACGTCATGTGTTGCCTTCATTATAACACTTATATAAGACTTTTAAAGTCATTTTGACAGTAGGCTAATATAGCTAATATAGACACTTACGTCATGTGTTGTCTTCATTATAACACTTATATAAGATGTTTAAAGTCATTTTGATAGTAGGCTAATATAGACACTTACATCATGTGTTGCCTTCATTATAACACTTATATAAGGTTTTTAAAGTCATTTTGATTGTAGGCTATTAAAGACACTTACGTCATGTGTTGCCTTCATTATAACACTTATATAATACTTTTAAAGTCATTTTGATAGTAGGCTAATATAGCTAATATAGATACTTACGTCATGTGTTGCCTTCATTATAACACTTATATAAGACTTTTAAAGTTATTTTGACAGTAGGCTAATATAGCTAATATAGACACTTACGTCATGTGTTGCCTTCACTATAACACTTATATAAGATGTTTAAAGTCATTTTGATAGTAGGCTAGTATAGACACTTACATTATGTGTTGCCTTCATTATAACACTTATATAAGACTTTTATAGTCATTTGATAGTAGGCTATTACAGCTAATATAGACACATCATGTGTTGCCTTCATTATAACACTTATATAAGAATTTTTGATAGTAGGCTATTATAGCTAATGTAGACTCTCATGCAGACATGTGCCTTGTGGGGGCAGGTGCACCTTCTAAGGTGTTTGCAAGAAGACAAACTATAACTTCTATAGGCTGTCCAATGGCTGAAAATACTAAAAAAGTAAAACAGATGAAAAATAACATCACAGCATTACCTCCCTGCTTGGCACTCAGCATCAAGGGTTGAAATTGGGGGTTAAATCACCAAAAATGGATTCCCGGGCGCGGCCACCGCCGCTGCCCACTGCTCCCCTCACCTCCCAGGGGGGGGTGATCAAGGGTGATGGGTCAAATAGCAGAGAATAATTTCGCCACACCTCGTGTGTGTGTGACAATCATTGGTACTTTAACTTTAACTTTAGAATGTCCCAGATAATGATGCCCTCTAGTGGCAGTGAGCAGCATAGGGCAATGTTGTTTGATACTTTACATTATTTTTGGATGATACCACAAATTTAAAGTATTGATCCGATACCAAGTAGTTACAGGATCATACATTGGTCATATTCAAAGTCGTCATGTGTCCAGGGACATATTTACTGACTTTATAAACATAATATAAATTAAAAGGAAAAAATATTTTGTGACAATTAAAAAATATCGATAGTATTATCGACTTGATACGCTGTTGTACTTGATATCATTACAGTGGATGTCAGGTGTAGATCCGCCCATGGCGTTTGTTTACATTCGGGAACGGCGTCATACGCGGTGACGCCGGTGAGCTACGGAGTGTAGTGAAGCATGTTTAGCTATTCCTCGTCCTCCAGTGATAACGATACTTGTAAGAAACGTACTTTGTTTGTCGCCATGGAGGCGAGGATTAGTGATTTAGATCCCCGCGAATGACGCCGGTGCGCTACGGTGTGTAGTGGAGTATGTTTAGCTATTCCTCGTCCTCCAGTGATAATGATACTTGTAAGAAACATACTTTATTTGTTGCCATGGAGGCGGGGATTAGTGATTTAGATCACCGCGAATGACGCCGGTGCGCTACGGTGTGTAGTGGAGCATGTTTAGCTATTCCTCGTCCTCCAGTGATAACGTTACTTGTAAGAAACTTACTTTATTTGTCGCCATGTCGCGGGGATTAGTGATTTAGATCACCACGAATGACGCCGGTGCGCTACGGTGTGTAGTGGAGCATGTTTAGCTATTCCTCGTCCTCCAGTGATAATAATACTTGTAAGAAACATACTTTATTTGTCGCCATGGAGGCGAGGATTAGTGATTTAGATCCCCGCGAATGACGCCTGTGCGCTACGGTGTGTAGTGGAGCATGTTTAGCTATTCCTCGTCCTCCAGTGATAACGATACTTGTAAAAAACATACTTTATTTGTCGCCATGGAGGCGAGGATTAGTGATTTAGATCACCGCAAATGACGCCGGTGCGCTACGGTGTGTAGTGGAGCATGTTTAGCTATTCTTCGTCCTCCAGTGATAATAATACTTGTAAGAAGCTTACTTTATTTGTCGCCATGGAGGCGGGGATTAGTGATTTTAGATCACCGCGAATGACGCCTGTGCTCTACGGTGTGTAGTGGAGCATGTTTAGCTATTCATCGTCCTCCAGTGATAATGATACTTGTAAGAAACTTACTTTGTTTGTCGCCATGTAGGCGAGGATTAGTGATTTAGATCCCCGCGAATGACGCCTGTGCGCTACGGTGTGTAGTGGAGCATGTTTAGCTATTCCTCGTCCTCCAGTGATAACGATACTTGTAAAAAACATACTTTATTTGTCGCCATGGAGGCGAGGATTAGTGATTTAGATCACCGCAAATGACGCCGGTGCGCTACGGTGTGTAGTGGAGCATGTTTAGCTATTCTTCGTCCTCCAGTGATAATAATACTTGTAAGAAGCTTACTTTATTTGTCGCCATGGAGGCGGGGATTAGTGATTTTAGATCACCGCGAATAACGCCGGTGCGCTACGGTGTGTAGTGGAGCATGTTTAGCTATTCCTCGTCCTCCAGTGATAACGGTACTTGTAAGAAACGTACTTTATTTGTCGCCATGGAAGCGAGGATTAGTGATTTAGATCACCGCAAATGACGCCGGTGTGCTACGGTGTGTAGTGGAGCATGTTTAGCTATTCCTTGTCCTCCAGTGATAATGCTACATGTAAGAAACATACTTTATTTGTCGCCATGGAGGCGAGGATTAGTGATTTAGATCACCGCGAATGACGCCGGTGCGCTACGGTGTGTGGTGGAGCATGTTTAGCTATTCCTCGTCCTCCAGTGATAATGCTACATGTAAGAAACATACTTTATTTGTCGCCATGGAGGCGGGGATTAGTGATTTAGATAACCGCGAATGACGCCGGTGCGCTACGGTGTGTAGTGGAGCATGTTTAGCTATTCCTCGTCCTCCAGTGATAACGGTACTTGTAAGAAGCGTACTTTATTTGTCCCCATCGAGGCGGGGATTAGTGATTTAGATGACCGCCGGTGCGCTACGGTGTGTAGTGGAGCATGTTTAGCTATTCCTCGTCCTCCAGTGATAATAATACTTGTAATAAACATACTTTATTTGTCGCCATGGAGGCGAGGATTAGTGATTTAGATCACAGCGAATGACGCCGGTGCGCTACGGTGTGTAGTGGAGCATGTTTAGCTATTCCTCGTCCTCCAGTGATAATGCTACTTGTAAGAAACTTACTTTATTTGTCGCCATGGAGGCGGGGATTAGTGATTTAGATCCCCGCAAATGACGCCAGTGCGCTACGGTGAGTAGTTGAGCATGTTTTGCTATTCCTCGTTCTCCAGTGATAATAATACTTGTAAGAAACATACTTTATTTGTCGCCATAGAGGCAAAGATTAGTGATTTAGATCACTGCGAATGATATCGGTGCGCTACGGTGTGTAGTGGAGCATGTTTAGCTATTCCTCGTCCTCCAGTGATAATGATACTTGTAAGAAACGTACTTTATTTGTCGCCATGGAGGCCAGGATTAGTGATTTAGAAGTAGCTAAAACACTGCAGACTGCGGATGAATTTTAGTTGCTAGCCAGCTATCCATGTCTTAAAGCAGTGGTCCCCAACCCGGTACTGGTCCGTGGCATATTTGCTACCGGGCCACACAAACAGAAACAATAATCATTCATAAACTTCCGCATTTTTCTCCGACTTACCTTTCGCCTGTCCCACTAAACACACCAATAAGCTTATTAATAGATGTATATTACAACTCCTTTGTTATAGTACATGGAACATTAATGGACATATAAAATGTTAATGTGTCATATTTAGTCCTCTTTTTTTTTTTGTTGCTGTTTTCATCTGTTGGCCCGTGACAATAATGCATAAATTAAACCGGTCCCTTGATAGGAAAAAGGTTGGGGATCCATGTCTTAAAGCATCTCTTTCATTTCAGTGTTATAACTTCACCTTTATCTTTAGTTGTTCGGCCAAAATGCGTCCGTTCTCTCTTTTCTGTCTACACACTGTGTCTGCTTGTAGGTACTCTGTGTGTGTGCACTGCCAAACATGCTCGTCTGCTCGTAAAACCAGCAACGTCATGCCCATTAAAAAAATGGGGAACCGGTACTTTTCAAACAGAGTATAGTACCGTTTTTGATTCATTAGTAGCGCGATACTATACTAGTACCGGTACAACCCTAGTGTGTATAAATAATAGATAAACATCAGGTTTACAATAGTGTTGTCATTGGAGGGCATGACAGAAATGAATGAACAACCAACAGTTCAATAGCTTTTGTCCACGTCGTGTGAAGAGTTGTGTTTGTACGTTTCTCACGTCTTTCTCCTTCAGGATCGCGGGAGACACGGCCCTCTGCAAGAACATCCACGAGTCCGTCAGTCGCCAGATGCGGAAGAACTTTGCCAAAAGCAAATGGAGGGTAAGCGGCGCTCGGGAACCTGCTTCACCAGAAGTATCCTACACACCAAATATTATATAGGGCCGGATTTTTCGCAGTATAAGTCGCACCGGCCGAAAATGCATAATAAAGAAGGAAAAAAAACGTATATAAGTCGCACTGGAGTATAAGTCGCATTTTTTGGGGGAAATTTATTTGATAAAAGCCAACACCAAGAATAGACATTTGAAAGGCAATTTAAAATGTCTAAAGAATAGTGAACAACAGGCTGAATAAGTGTACGTTATATGAGGCATAAATAACCAACTGAGAACGTGCCTGGTATGTTAACGTAACATATTATGGTAAGAGTCATTCAAATAACTATAACATATAGAACATGCTATACGTTTACCAAACAATCTGTCACTCCTAATCGCTAAATCCCATGAAATCTTATACGTCTAGTCTCTTACGTGAATGAGATAAATAATATTATTTGATATTTTACGCTAATGTGTTAATAATTTCACACATTTTCATTTTTTTTTTCATTTATTTATTTATTTCAGGCAATGACAAAGACGTACAAGTTGACAAAACATAATAATATAAATTAATATAGTGCATATAACATAAGTCGCTCCTGAGTGTAAGTCGCACCCCCGGCCAAACTATGAAAAAAACTGCGACTTATAGTCCAAAAAATACGGTATATATTTGGTAGGGGTGTGGGAAAAAATGGATTCTAATTAAAATCGCCATTCTCACGTTGTACGATTCAGTATCAATTCTCATTTTTCAGAAATCGATTTTCTTTTTTTTAATTTCTTTTAATTTAAAAAAAATTTTTTTTTACATTTTTTTATTAATTTAAAAAAAATATATATATATTTTATTTTTTTTAATTTTTTTTATTTTATTTTTTTAATTAATCTATCCAACTAAAACAATACACAGCAATACCATAACAATGCAATCCAATTCCAAAACCAAACCCGACCCAGCAACACTCAGAACTGCAATAAACAGAGCAATTGAGAGGAGACACAAACACGACACAGAACAAACCAAAAGTAGTGAAACAAAAATGAATATTATCAACAACAGTATCAATATTAGTTACAATTTCAACATAGCAGTGATTAAAAATCCCTCATTGACATTATCATTAGACATTTATAAAAAATAAAAGAAAAAGAACAATAGTGTCACAGTGCGCATCTCATAAGCTTGACAACACACTGTGTCCAATATTTTCACAAAGATAAAATAAGTCATATTTTTGTTTCATTTAATAGTTCAAACAAATGTACATTATTGCAATCAGTTGATAAAACATTGTCCTTTACAATTATAAAAGCTTTTTACAAAAATCTACTCCTCTGCTTGCATGCCAGCAGACTGGGGTAGATCCTGCTGAAATCTATGTATTGAATGAATAGACAATCCTTTTGAATCGGGAAAAATATCGTTTTTGAATCGAGAATCGCGTTGAATCGAAAAAAAATCGATTTATAATCAAATCGTGACCCCAAGAATCGATATTGAATCGAATCGTGGGACACCCAAAGATTCGCAGCCCTAGTATATAAGGCCTCACAAAAGTGAGTACGCCACTCATCCTTCCCACGGGACAATAGCATAGAAAGGAAAGTTTTTTGTTTTTTTTAATACATTTTGATGTCTATTTTACTGTTTTATTGGTTTTACCCTTTAAAATTGTTTTTAATCATATTCATTTTTTATATTGTTTTTGTATTGGTTTTCTATTCATTTATTCTTTGTTTTTATTCAGTCATTGGTGTAGCATAATATTGTTTTTAATATTGTTTTTAACATGGCTGTGCGGCACTTTGGAAACATTCTTGTTGTGTAAATGCCAGAAACCTGAGGGTTGCAGGTTCGCTCCCCGCCTCTTACCATCCAAAAAAATCGCTGCCGTTGTGTCCTTGGGCAGGACACTTCACCCTTGCCCCTGGTGCCGCTCACACCGGAGAATGAATGATGAATGAATGAGTTGTAAAAATGAATGATGGGTTCTCACTTCTCTGTGAAGCGCTTTGAGTGTCTAGAAAAGCGCTATATAAAAAATCTAATCCATTAAATGTGCTATATAAATAAAGTGGATTGGATTGGATTGGACGTACTTTAGAGTAGTCTGTGTACAGCAGTATGGATGTACTATTAACTGAAAACTACTGGGAGTCAACACGCAGACATTGCTGTCTAAGTCAGTGGTGTCCAGAGTGTGGCATATTGTAGCTATAAAATTAAACACAAAACGACAGGAAAGCGCTCCAACAAGTCGATAACATCAGCAAAGCTCACCTTTGTGCGTTCACGCACAGTATAAAACGTTTGGTGGACAAAATGAGACAAAGGAGGAGTGGAAGATTTGACATGTCAACAGAGTGTTGCGTCACAGTCCACACTGCGGTGAGTTCAAGAACCCCCCGAAATGAGCAGGACAAAAGGATGTCCAGCAAATAGTGTCATCAGTGAAGCGTACACACAAACATATTCAACAGTGGTAGTTCTAACAGGTTTGTGTCGTGTTTGTCCTCAAACAAACAAAAAATACTAAAACAACCAAATTATTTTTACCCCATCTTTTCCATTTTTAATCCTTTTTTAGAAAATGCTCCAGGGAGCCACTAGGGCGGCGCCAAGCATTCGCACTATTTGAACACCGTGAGGCGTTCTCCCTCTTGTCTCTGTGGAACGCTCTCCCTGACCACCTGAGGGCACTGCAGACTGTGGATGCTTTTAAAAAAGGCTTAAAAACCCTTCTTTTTTAAAAAGCCTTTTTTTTTTTTTTAGATATATGCATACTAGTGCTGCAACAACTAATCGATTAAATCGATTATTAAAATAGTTGCCGATTAATTTAGTCATCGATTGTTTGATCTATGCTATGCGCATGCGCAGAGGGTTTTTGTTTTGTTTTTTTAAAATAATTTTTATATTTTTATTTTTATTTTTAATAAACCTTTATTTATGAACTGCAACATGTACAAACAGCTGAGAAACAATAATCAAAATAAGTATGGTGCCAGTATGCTGTTTTTTTTTCAATAAAATACCGGATAGGATAGAAATGTAGTTTGTATCTTTTATCCGATTATTAATCGAAGTAATAATCGACCGATTAATCGATTATCAAATTAATCGTTAGTTGCAGCCCTAATGCATGCTAGTTCTAGCTATTAGGCTGTTCTAAATTTTATTTTTATTTATTTTTTATTATCTTTTTATTAATTTTTTTTTAATACACTGTAGCACTTTGAGGTTGTTTACTCAATGTAAAGTGCTTTTTACAAATAAAATATATTATTATTATTATTATTATTATTGTTGGCAGATGAATAAGGACTTATTTTCAGTGCATACTTCATCCATACTGCTATACAAGCTGCACACGGGTTACTCTAAGTCTCTCTCCATGCTCTCCTACCTTGAGAAGGTCGGATCAAATGTCTATTGAGCTATGAGGCGTCCTCGCTGCCTGCACACTAAGAAATGCTGGGTTATTTTGACAACCCAATTTATGAGTTGCTAGTGTTGGGTTCAATTTTGGAGTTATTTTTATGAAGAGCGATCCATTTTGGGGGTTAAAATTTCTGGGTATTCACAATTATGAACCATGTTTTTCAATGACTAACCCATTTTTAGGTTGAAAAGTTGCTTTTCTCTCAAATATTTGAGCATGCTGCGTAGGACTACTCTGACCGTTTAGTATGACCACGTTCTCTCTTCTGGGTAACCCAGCAAGCCTTCAACGCCACGGCTGTCATCCGCCACATGAGGCGTCTGCAGCTGGGCACCAGCTTCAACAGCAGCATCCACGGCGGCGGCGGCGGCGCCTCGGCCGCGTCCAACCCCGCCAGCCGAGCGCCGGCCAAAAGTCAGTCCGTGGACTGCGCGCCACTCGGCCTCGACAACTGTGAGTGCACCGTCACACGCTCAGTGAATGTAACACTGTTTTGTTTTTTTATTACCGATTGTGTGCAAAACCCAAAAGCAGTGAAGTTGTCACGTTGTGTAAATGGTAAATAAAAACAGAATATAATGATTTGCGAATCCTTTTCAACTTATATTTAATTGAATAGACTGCAAAGACCAGATATTTAATGTTCACACTGCGAAACTTCATTTTTTTTTTTTGCAAATAATCATTAGTTTAGAATTTAATGGCAGCAACACATTGCAAAAAAGTAGTCACAGGGGCATTTTTACCACTGTGTTACATGGCCTTTCCTTTTAACAACACTCCGTAAACATTTGGGAACTGAGGAGACACATTTTTGAAGCTTTTCAGGTGGAATTATTTCCCATTCTTGCTTGATGTACAGCTTAAGTTGTTCAACAGTCCGGGGGTCTCCGTTGTGGTATTTTAGGCTTCATATTTTCAATGGGAGACAGGTCTGGACTACAGGCAGGCCAGTCTAGTACCCGCACTCTTTTACTATGAAGCCACGCTGTTGTAACACGTGACTTGGCATCGTCTTGCTGAAATAAGCAGGGGCGTCCATGATAACATTGCTCCAAATCCTGTATGTACCTTTTAGCATTAATGGTGCCTTCACAGATGTGTAAGTTACCCATGTCTTGGGCACTAATACACCCCCATACCATCACAGATTTTGGTTTTCAAACTTTGCGCCCAGTCCGGATGCTTCTTTTCCTCTTTGGTCCAGACGACAAGACGTCCACAGTTTCCAAAAACAATTTGAATGTGGACTCGTCAGACCACAGAACACTTTTCCACTTTGCATCAGTCCATCTTAGATGAGCTCGGGGCCCAGCGAAGCCGGCGGCGTTTCTGGGTGTTGTTGATAAATGGCTTTTGCTTTGCAAAGTAGAGTTTTAACTTGCACTTACAGATGTAGCGACAAACTGTAGTTACTGACACTGGTTTTCTGAAGTGTTCCTAAGCTCATGTGGTGATATCCTTTACACACTGATGTCGCTTTTTGATGCAGTACCGCCTGAGGGATGGAAGGTCCGTAATATCATCGCTTACGTGCAGTGATTTCTCCAGTTTCTCTGAACCTTTTGATGATATTACGGACCGTAGATGGTGAAATCCCTAAATTCCTTGCAATAGCCGGTTGAGAAATGTTGCTCTTAAACAATTTGCTCACGCATTTGTTGACAAAGTGGTGAGCCTCGCCCCCGTCCTTGTTTGTGAACGACTGAGCATTTCATGGAAGCTGCTTTTATACCCAACCATGGCACCCACCTGTTCCCAATTAGCCTGTTCACCTGTGGGATGTTCCAAATAAGTGTTTGATGAGCATTCCTCAACTTTCTCAGTCTTTTTTGCCACTTGTGCCAGCTTTTTAGAAACATGTCGCAGGCATCAAATTCCAAATGAGCTAATATTTGCCGAAAATAACAAAGTTTAGCAGTTCCAACGTTAAGTATCTTGTCTTTTCAGTCTATTCAATTGAATATAAGATATTTGCAAATAATTGTATCCTCTTTTTATTTACCATTTACACAACGTGACAACTTCACTGGTTTCGGGTGTAGATTACAGTTTAAACGCGTTTTAGTACAGTATGATCCACCAAGTCCTGATAGAGCATATGAACAATGGCACTTATTCATGTTTGCAGTCCCCTCTTCTGCTGTCGTGTTGCTCGGTCGTCATGACGACGGCTCTGCGGCACGTCTACTTTTATTGTGAATTTCAGTCCGCGCTACAGCGACTTCAGGGACCCGTTCCCTTTTTTTTAATTTCTTGTGCGGCCGCAGCCCGGTACCGGTCCGTGGACCGATTGGTACCGGGCCGCGGCCGCACAAGAAATTTAAAAAAAAAAAAAAAAAAATCACCACAGCCCGGTGGTTGGGCACCACTGATGTAGACCACAAGGAAGTCTTTTACATTTAGAAAAAAAATAAAAATATGACCCCTTTTAATGCGCCTTATAATCCGGTGCGCTTTATATATGAAAAAAGATAAAAAAATAGACCATTCATCGGCGGTGCGCCCTATTGTCCGGAAAATACTGTATATTAGTAAAAAAATGGCAGTTTTACGTCCGTTAAAAAGTCTAAATGTCATAAAGAAATACAATCATGTGTGCTTACGGACTGTATCCCTGCAGACTGTATTGATTTATATTGATATATAATGTATATATTGTGTTTTTTTATGTTGATTTAATTAAAAAAAAATAAAAAAAATTTTTATTTATTTATTTATTTATTTTTAAATTTCTTGTGCGGCCGCAGCCCAGTACCGGTCCGTGGACCGATTGGTACCGGGCCGCGGCCGCACAAGAAATTAAATTAAAACATTTTTTTAAAAATTAAAAAAATTTCACCGCGGCCCGGTGGTTGGGCACCACTGATGTAGACCACAAGGAAGTCTTTTACTTTTAGAAAAAAAAATAAAAATATGACCCCTTTTAATGCGCCTTATAATCCGGTGCGCTTAATATATGAAAAAAGATTAAAAAATAGACCATTCATCAGCGGTGCGCCCTATTGTCCGGAAAATACTGTATATTAGTAAAGAAAATGGCAGTTTTACGTCTGTTAAAAAGTCTAAATGTCATAAAGAAATACAATCATGTGTGCTTACGGACTGTATCCCTGCAGACTGTATTGATTTATATTGATATATAATGTACATATTGTGTTTTTTTATGTTGATTTAATAAAAAAAAAAATTAAAAATTATTTATTTATTTATTTATTTTTTAAATTTCTTGTGCGGCCGCAGCTAATTTTTTTTTTATTTCTTGTGCGGCCGCGGCCCGGTACCAATTGGTCCACGGACCGGTACCGGGCCGCGGCCGCACAAGAAATTAAAAAAAAATTAAAAAATAAATAAATAAAATTTTCACCGCAGCCCGGTGGTTGGGCACCACTGATGTAGACCACAAGGAAGTCTTTTACTTTTAGAAAAAAAAATAAAAATATGACCCCTTTTAATGCGCCTTATAATCCGGTGCGCTTTATATATGAAAAAAGATAAAAAATAGACCATTCATCGGCGGTGCGCCCTATTGTCCGGAAAATACTGTATATTAGTTAAAAAATGGCAGTTTTACGTCCGTTAAAAAGTCTAAATGTCGGTTTTGATTATTTGTCCATTAGTCAACGAGCCATACGACACTATCGATGCACGTTTTGGCAATTTTCACCCTGGTGTGCGCAGCTGATCCGGTCGGAGTACATTCTAACCAGTCCAAACAATGTGAAACATGCAAAGTATGTATCGCGTCCCGTGGAAAAAAACATCCGACCGGAACTTTCTAATAACTAAAGTTCCTTGGGTGAATAATGTAAAGTCACTACACCGGTATGTTTTAGCGCTCTCATGGCGAGTTTACTGACAGATATAAGTAAGAACTTTAGACTTGGACTGAGACTTAGACAAACTTTAATGATCCACAAGGGAAATTGTTCCACACAGTAGCTCAGTTACAAAGATGGAAAGTGTAAGGATGGAAAGGACAATGCAGGTATAAATAGACTAAATATAGCGATATAAAATATATTCACACTACTTTGTATTAGAAATGGCAACAGCGGAGGATGAATGTCCCATAACAAGAAGATAGAGAAAAAGAAGAAGCAAATCTAAGGACTACAAAGGCGGACACGCGCAATTTTTCAGAATTCATGCAGATCCCAAATACAGATCAGCAGGTACCAGAAGGTAAGAAAAGTTGCTTTTGCGTAATATTGCGAAACAAAACGCCAGATATTATGTCTTACCTTATACACACACCATAATAATACTCCTATGTTGAAGCACACTAAACGGTGCAGCGTCCACTTATCTCTTATGTTTGACTGCCATCTACTGGTCACACTTATCATTACACCATGTACTAAAATAAAATTGCTCTGATGTGGGTAAATTCCTTACATTAGGCACACCGGGTTATAAGGCGCACTGTCAAGTTTTGAGGGGGAAAAAAATGATTTTAAGTGCGCCTTATAGTCCGGAAAATACGGTACACATATTTAATATCTACAGTGGAAAAATGTGTCTAAAGTAGGGATGTCCGATAATGGCTTTTTGCCAAAATCTGATATTCCGATATTGTCCAACTCTTTAATTACCGATACCGATATCAACCGATACTGATATATACAAACCGATACTGATATATACAGTCGTGGAATTAACACATTATTATGCCTAATTTGGACAACCAGGTATGGTGAAGATAAGGTCCTTTTTTTAAAAAAATTAATGAAATAAAATAAGATAAATAAATTAAAAACATTTTCTTGAATAAAAAAGAAAGTAAAACAATATAAAAACAGTTACATAGAAACTAGTAATTAATGAAAATGAGTAAAATGAACTGTTAAAGGTTAGTACTATTAGTGGAGCAGCAGCACGCACAATCATGTGTGCTTACGGACTGTATCCCTTGCAGACTGTATTGATATATATTGATGTATAATGTAGGAACCAGAATATTAATAACAGTAAGAAACAACCCTTTTGTGTGAATGAGTGTAAATGGGGGAGGGAGGTTTTTTGGGTTGGTGCACTAATTGTAAGTGTATCTTGTGTTTTTTATGTTGATTTAATTAAAAAAAACAACAACAAAAAAAAACGATACCAATAATTAGAAAAACCGATACCGATAATTTCCGATATTACATTTTGAAGCATTTATCAGCTGATAATATCGTCAGGCCGATATTATTGGACATCTTTAGTCTAAATGTGTATTAATTAATGTTTTTATATTGCAAAAACAAGCTTTGTAGAAACAACCGACACTCTTTTCGGTCTCCCCTAGAGGGGGGGGGGGGTTACCCACATATGCGGTCCTCTCCAAGGTTTCTCATAGTCATTCACCGACGTCCCACTGGGGTGAGTTTTTCCTTGCCTGTATGTGGGCTCTGTACCGAGGATGTCGTTGTGGCTTGTGCAGCCCTTTGAGACACTTGTGATTTAGGGCTATATAAATAAACATTGATTGATGGATTTTCCCCCCTTTTTTGCTGGTTCTCCTGCAGTTCCTCCAATCGCCCCCCTGCCCTCCGCCGTCAAGGCCTTCAATCAGGACTCGGACGCGGCCTCCTCCGTCCTGGAGGAGCCGGCCATGCCGCGCCCCTCCACCGTCACGGTCATCCACACCGGGACTAAATGACGCCAGGTGCCGCGGGAGGTGAGCTGGGAGACCACGGAGCTTTGAAGACGCAGGCAAGTGGTTGCCCAGTTTCCCCATCCCGCTGCCTCCCGTCGGGGGGAGGTGATTTGTGGAGCCCCCCTCGTGCGCCCCCCCGCCGCCGCCGTCCTTCAGACGCGGACGGGGGAAAAAAAGAGGCGGCGAGACTACACTGAATGTTACTCCTGAAGCGGGAAGCGCCGCGTTTTTAAAAAGGGAACTTTTCATCCAAGCTGCTGTGGGCGTCGTCCAATCAGATGCTCCGATGTATGCCTTGTGTAAATAGCGGGAGTAATTGTCCGCCTGCTCGTCCTCTTTGCTCCCGAGGCCTATTTTTTCTGTGCGCTTTGCTGTAAAAGTGAAGCCCGACTCGGCCCGACGGGAAACACCACCCGCGGCCGAGCGACCCGAGAGAATACACCTTTTACTTTTTTGGATTCCGCAAACTTCGAAGGTCCTCCTTGACCACCAGGCGAGTTCTCAGGGATGTGCTCGAAGCAAACCAACCTGCGTATTACCCTGACGTGCCAACGGGATGCTCTCTTTCTGTAAATCAGCCATTATCGTCGCTTCTCGGCCGCTTCTCGCTGTAACTCCTGCTGGATAACGTGTGTCCCTTTAAAACCTTTTTGAATGTCTGCAAAAGCAAAAAAAAAAAAAGAAGAAGAAAACTAAAGTGTCGCGATGAGTTGATTGTACAGTCGTTTTGCTCTGGCGTTCATGGCGGCCCCGCCCCCTTCCATTATATCGTCCCCATTCAGGGTGCGTTCACATTTGTCACGTTCGGGTCGGGTTTAAAGTGTAACCGCTGCGTTTGCTCTGATCCGTGTTTGAATGCAAAAATGAGAAATACTATAAGTCGCAGTTTTTTTCATAGTCTGTGCGTGATGTCACTAAGATGACATATCAAAACAACACTAAATTAAAGGGCACTTGACATACACTACCGTTCAAAAGTTTGGGGGTCACCCAAACAATTTTGCGGAATAGCCTTCATTTCTAAGAACAACAATAGACTGTCGAGTTTCAGATGAAAGTTCTCTTCTTCTGGCCATTTTGAGCGTTTGATTGACCCCACAAATGCGATGCTCCAGAAACTCCATCTGCTCAAAGGAAGGTCCGTTTTGTAGCTTCTGTAACGAGCTAAACTGTTTTCAGATGTGTGAACGTGATTGCACGAGGGTTTTCTAATCATCAATTAGCCTTCTGAGCCAATGAGCCAACACATTGTACCATTAGAACACTGGAGTGATAGTTGCTGGAAATGGGCCTCTATACACCTATGTAGATATTGCACCAAAAACCAGACATTTCCAGCTAGAATAGTCATTTACCACATTAGCAATGTATAGAGCAGGGGTGTCAAACGTACGGCCCGAGGGCCGGATCAGGCCCGTGAACAGGTTTTATCCGGCCCGCGGGATGAGTTTGGTAAGTATAAAAATCAGTCGAAATTTTTGAATGAAAGAAACAGCAGTTCTAAATGTGTCCACTAGATGTCGCAATAGCAATTCTTTGTACCTTTGTAGATGATGCTACATATGTAAAACAATAAAAATAAACCACATGAAGTTAGTGCACCAGTCGAGGAAAATGAGCAAACTACATAAATAACATCCTGTAATTTGATTTTCATATTACTTTTTTATCTTGATAGATTGAAAATTAACACCAATGAGTTGACTGATGATAATGATCACATCATTTATTCAGAAAGTATAAATAACGACGAATAAAGATAGAATACTATTAACCGCAACATGTAAGTCTAAAAAAAAAAACAACAACATTATGATTTGTACATTTTCAGAATGTGCTTGCTCTATTTTCAAACAAAAAAAAACAATCTGAAGTTGTCTTTATTTTTAAGTCATCGTGCCGTGATTTTACCAGTCCGGCCCACTTGGGAGTAGATTTTCCTCCATGTGGCCCCCCATCTAAAATGAGTTTGACACCCCTGGTATAGAGTGTATTTATTTAAAGTTAAGACTAGTTTAAAGTTATCTTCATTGAAAAGTACAGTGCTTTTCCTTCAAAAATAAGGACATTTCAATGTGACCCCAAACTTTTGAACGGTAGTGTATCACTCAAATAAATTTCCCCCAAAAATGCGACTTATACTCCAGTGCGACTTATACATGTTTTTTTTTCTTCTTTATTATGCATTTTCGGCCGGTGCGACTTATACTCGGAAAAATGCGGTATATCTCTTTTTAGGAACACTAATACAAAACCTCCCAATAATGTCTGAATGCTAAAAACGTTACGACAGACCGCCTTAAAAAAAACGGAATGGAATTTGAATTTTTTTCTACTGAACGAGACACCCAGAATGTACATGAAAATAAAGAATGTGGGATTTTTCAATATTAACTATGAAGGATAAAACACTGAATATTGACAACATATGAACGTCACACCCCATCTGCTTAGCGAGAAGAATTATCTTATCAGACGGAAAAATAAGCAAATATCACCCTTATTTGAGATATTTCATCTTACTTAGAGTTCAGTTTTTGCAGTGTTCCATTAATTATGATTGGCATTTTAATACGATTTCATTATTGTTTTCTACACTGTCAGATTTCAAACTAAAAGTCACACTTTGAGGTCCTAAAAGCAAAATACGGCCATGTTTGCCAAACCTATAAAAATATTATTTCTTTAAACCAGGCCCGAATTTAGAGGAAAAAAATGTGTCTGAGGGCCGGTACCGTATTTTTCCGACTATAAGTCGCAGTTTTTTTTCATAGTTTGTGCATGTCACTAAGATGACATATCAAAACAACACTAAATTAAAGGGCACTTGACATATCACTCAAATAAATTTCCCCAATAAATGCGACTTATACTCCAGTGCGACTTATATATGTTTTTTTCCTTCTTTATTGTGCATTTTCGGCCGGTGCGACTTATACTCGGAAAAATGCGGTATATCTCTTTTTAGGAACACTAATACAAAACCTCCCAATAATGTCTGAATGCTAAAAACGTTATGACAGACCGCCTTAAAAAAACGGAATGGAATTTGAATTTTTTTCTACTGAATGAGACACCCAGAATGTACATGAAAATAAAGAATGTGGGATTTACAATATTAACTATGAAGGATAAAACACTGAATATTGACAACATATCAACGTCGCACCCCATCTGCTTAGTGATTATCAGACGAAAAATAAGCAAATATCACCCTTATTTGAGATATTTCATCTTTCTTATATTTCAGTTTTTGCAGTGTTCCATTAATTATGATTGGCATTTTAATACGATTTCATTATTGTTTTCTACACTGTCAGATTTCAAACTAAAAGTCACACTTGAGGTCCTTAAAGGCAAAATACGGCCATGTTTGCCAAGCCTATAAAAATATGATTTCTTTAAACCAGGCCCAAATTTAGAGAAAAAAAATGTGTCTGAGGGCCGGTACTGTATTTTTCCGACTATAAGTCGCAGTTTTTTTTCATAGTTTGGTTCCGGGGGTGCGACTTATACTCAGGAGCGACTTATGTTCGAAATTATTAACACATTAGCGTAAAATATCAAATAATATTATTTATCTCATTCACGTAAGAGACTAGACGTATAAGATTTCATGGGATTTAGCGATTAGGAGTGACAGATTGTTTGGTAAACGTATAGCATGTTCTATATGTTATAGTTATTTGAATGACTCTTACCATAATATGTTACGTTAACATACCAGGCACGTTCTCAGTTGGTTATTTATGCCTCATATAATGTACACTTATTCAGCCTGTTCACTATTCTTTATTTATTTTAAATTGCCTTTCAAATGTCTATTCTTGGTGTTGGTTTTTATCAAATACATCTCCCCAAAAAATGCGATTTATATATGTTTTTTTCCTTCTTTATTATGCATTTTCGGCCGGTGCGACTTATACTCCGGAGCGACTTGTACTCCGAAAAATACGGTAAGTGAGAAATATCGGTTGGGAAGCCTTGGGTGCGTGTTCTAAAAGTATATTTTAGCAGCGTTTAATGACATTCAAGCTGGTACCGTTAAAATACAACAGAATTTTAAAAAAATGATGACCATTTCCAACTTGTATTTGAGTATACATGAATAAAAAATACCAGTATGAACAATCTTTTAAACGGGATACAATTGGCGAGTGTGAACGCAGCCCTAACGAGGGGGTCAGGACGGCCATGTTGAGTTTAAAGGGGAACTGCACATGTTTTTATTTTATTTTATTTTGCCCATCGTTCACACTCATTAGGGGACGAGACAGATGTTTTTGTACATAAAAGTCCGCTAACAATGGAGCCTCTATTCCGCCAATAAAGCCCTCAAAATAACCGTCCAAAAATCGGCAACATAACACAGTTTAAATTTCATGACCTCAATGTCAAGTATTCGTGATATTGTTACGAGCGCTAACGGCGAGACACGACTATTTTTAGCACTAACTGGCTTGTGCTGCTGTATTGACGTCAGCTGGTGAGCTGCTTTCTCGCCTCCGGTCTCATGAGAGTTTGGTCTCAATCATGAGTAATGCATCTCACCTGGATAGTAGAAGGATGAGGACAAAATCCAACAAGTTGGGACCCGAGAAGACGCTTGATTGATTTTGAGTCATTTTTCATGGAAACGGGAATATACGAACATCCTAGCAGTCGGCATCCTAATGACAGCAGACCTTGTACAGTAAGTGATGTTTTATTATGTTTTTTGGCTCTCAAGTCTTCATGAGTAATAATTAGTGATGTTGAGGACAAAATCCAACAAGTTAGTCAACTCTGGCATCCAATTTAAACCCGGAAATGGCAAGAAAGACCGGAAAAGACGCTTGATTCCACCCCCGTTTTGTGTCATTCTTCATGGAAACGGGAATATACGAACATCCTAGCAGTCGGCATCCTAATGACAGCAGACCTTGTACAGTAAGTGATGTTTTATTATGTTTTTGGCTCTCATATAGTCTGCATGAGTAATAATCAGTGATGTTGAGGACAAAATCCAACAAGTTGGTCAACTTTGGCATCCAATTTTAACCCGGAAATGGCGATAAAGCCCCGAAAAGACACTTGATTCCACCCCCGTTTTGTGTCATTCTTCATTAAAACGAGAATATATGAACATCCTAGCAGTCTGCATCCTAATGACCACAGACTTTGTACAGTAAGTGATATATATATTTTTTTGGCTCTCAAGTCCTCATGAGTAATAATCAGTGATGTTGAGGACAAAATCCAACAAGTTGGTCAACTTTGGCGATAAAGACTCGAAAAGACACTTGATTCCACCCCTGTTTTGAGTCATTCTTCATGGAAACGGGAATATATGAACATCCTAGCAGTCGGCAACCTTAATGACAGCAGACATTGTACAGTAAGTGATGTGTTATTATGTTTTTTGACCCAAGTCTTCATGAGTAATAATCAGTGATGTTGAGGACAAAATCCAACAAGTTGGTCAACTTTGGAATCCAATTTAAACCCGGAAATGGCGAGAAAGCCCCAAAAAGACACTTGATTCCACCCTTTTTTTGAGTCATTCTTCATGGAAACAGGAATATATGAACATCCTAGCAGTCTGCATCCTAATGACAGCAGACCTTGTACAGTAAGTGATGTTTTATTGTCTTTTTTTGGCTCTCAAGTCTGCATCCAATTTTAACCCGGAAATGGCGAGAAAGACTTTATTCCACCCCCTTTTTGAGTCATTCTTCATCGAAACGGGAATATATGAACATCCTAGCAGTCGGCATCCTAATGACAGCAGACCTTGTACAGTAAGTGATGTTTTATTAAGTTTTTTGGCTCTCATATAGTCTGCACCCAATTTAAACCCGGAAATAGCAAGAAAGACCCGAAAAGACACTTGATTTCACCCTTTTTTTAAATTCTTCATCGAAACAGGAATATAAAAACATCCTAGCAGTCGGCATCCTAATGACAGCAGACCTTGTAAAGTAAGTGATGTTATGTTTTTTGGCTCTCAAGTCTGCATCCAATTTAAACGAGGAATTGGCGAGAAAAACCCGAAAAGACGCTTGATTCCACCCTTTTTTTGAGTCATTCTTCATGGAAACGGGAATATATGAACATCCTAGCAGTCGGCATCCTAATGACAGCAGACCTTGTACAGTAAGTGATGTTTTATTATGTTTTTTGGCTCTCAAGTCTGCATCGAATTTAAACCCGGAAATAGCAAGAAAGACCCGAAAAGACACTTGATTTCACCCTTTTTTTAAATTCTCCATCGAAACGGGAATATAAAAACATCCTAGCAGTCGGCATCCTAATGACAGCAGACCTTGTAAAGTAAGTGATGTTATGTTTTTTGGCTCCCAAGTCTGCATCCAATTTAAACGAGGAATTGGCAAGAAAAACCCGAAAAGACACTTGATTCCACCCTTTTTTTGAGTCATTCTTCATCGAAATGGGAATATATGAACATCCAAGCAGTCGGCATCCTAATGACAGCAGACCTTGTACAGTAAGTGATATTTTATTATGTTTTTTGGCTCTCATATAGTCTGCATCCAATTTAAACCCGGAAATAGCAAGAAAGACCCGAAAAGACACTTGATTCCACCCCCGTTTTGTGTCATTCTTCATCGAAACAGGAATATATAAACATCCTAGCAATCGGCAACCTTAATGACAGCAGACATTGTACAGTAAGTGATGTTTTATTATGTTTTTTGGCTCTCAAGTCTGCATCCAATTTCAATGAGGAATTGGCGAGAAAAACCCGATAAGACACTTGATTTCACCCTTTTTTTGAGTCATTCTTCATGGAAACGGGAATATATGAACATCCTAGCAGTCGGCGTCCTAATGACAGCAGACCTCATGCAGTAAGTGATGTTTTATTATGTTTTTTGGCTCTCATATAGTCTGCATCCAATTTAAACCCGGAAATAGCAAGAAAGACCCGAAAAGACACTTGATTCCACCCCCGTTTTGAGTCATTCTTCATCTAAACAGGAATATATGAACATCCTAGCAATCGGCAACCTTAATGACAGCAGACATTGTACAGTAAGTGATGTTTTATTATGTTTTTTGGCTCCCAAGTTTGCATCCAATTTAAACGAGGAATTGGCAAGAAAAACCCGAAAAGACACTTGATTCCACCCTTTTTTTGAGTCATTCTTCATCGAAACGGGAATATATGAACATCCAAGCAGTCGGCATCCTAATGACAGCAGACCTTGTACAGTAAGTGATGTTTTATTATGTTTTTTGGCTCTCATATAGTCTGCATCCAATTTAAACCCGGAATTGGCGAGAAAAACCTGAAAAGACACTTGATTCCACCCTTTTTTTGAGTCATTCTTCATGGAAACGAGAATACATGAACATCCTAGCAGTCGGCATCCTAATGACAGCAGACATTGTACAGTAAGTGATGTTTTATTATCTTTTTTTGGCTCTCAAGTCTGCATCCAATTTTAACCCGGAAATGGCGAGAAAGACTTGATTCCACCCCCTTTTTGAGTCATTTTTCATCGAAACAGGAATATATGATCATCCTAGCAGTCGGCATCCTAATGACAGCAGACCTTGTACAGTAAGTGATGTTTTATTATGTTTTTTGGCTCTCATATAGTCTCCATCCAATTTAAACACGGAATTGGCGAGAAAAACCCGAAAAGACACTTGATTCCACCCTTTTTTTGAGTCATTCTTCATGGAAACGGGAATATATGAACATCCTAGCAGTCGGCATCCTAATGACAGCAGACCTTGTACAGTAAGTGATGTTTTATTATCTTTTTTGGCTCTCAAGTCTGTATGCAATTTAAACCCGGAATTGGCGAGAAAGACCCGAAAAGACACTTGATTCCACCCTTTTTTTGAGTCATTCTTCATTGAAACGGGAATATATGAACATCCTAGCAGTCGGCATCCTAATGACAGCAGACATTGTACAGTAAGTGATGTTTTATTATGTTTTTTGGCTCTCAAGTCTGCATTCAATTTAAACCCGGAGTTGGCGAGAAAGACCCGAAAAGACACTTGATTCCACCCCCTTTTTTTGAGTCATTCTTCATGGAAACGGGAATATATGAACATCCTAGCAGTCGGCATCCTAATGACAGCAGACCTTGTACAGTAAGTGATGTTTTATTATCTTTTTTTGGCTCTCATATAGTCTGCATCCAATTTAAACACGGAATTGGCGAGAAAAACCCGAAAAGA
Source organism: Entelurus aequoreus (assembly GCF_033978785.1). Lineage (NCBI taxonomy): Eukaryota > Metazoa > Chordata > Actinopteri > Syngnathiformes > Syngnathidae > Entelurus > Entelurus aequoreus. Next base: position 85,074,401 of record NC_084733.1, read on the forward strand.
CACTTGATTCCACCCTTTTTTTGAGTCATTCTTCATGGAAACGGGAATATATGAACATCCTAGCAGTCGGCATCCTAATGACAGCAGACCTTTTAAAGTAAGTGATGTTTTATTATGTTTTTTGGCTCTCAAGTCTGCATCCAATTTTAACCCGGAATTGGCGAGAAATACCTGAAAAGACACTTGATTCCACCCCCTTTTTTTGAGTCATTCTTCATGGAAACGAGAATATATGAACATCCTAGCAGTCTGCATCCTAATGACAGCAGACCTTGTACAGTAAGTGATGTTTTATTATGTTTTTTGGCTCTCAAGTCTGCATGAGTAATAATCAGTCATGTCGTCGAAGGAGAAAATACGTCCCTGTATGCTTAAAATGAGCACAATATGGTAAATAGTACATGTAATTATGAATGTTACTACATTACAAATGTACATAAAACCTTGATGGAGGTGTTTGGATGGTTTTTTAGGCACTTTATAGGCAGACTCACGTAGGCTCCATTGTAAGTGGACTTTTGATTGTGAATGATGGGCAAAATCCCCCCCCCCCCCAAAAAAAAAGTGCAGTTCACCTTAACTTGTTGTTATTTATGGTGAGTAAATAAATCCACTGAGCCTCAGTTTGCTGTAAATACAAATCCGAGAAAGTTTACTGCAGTCTGGAATGTTTTCTTTTCTCAATGTTGTCGTCTTCCCTCACAAAGCACCAAAATATAAATATAAATATATATGGCAGAAACTGTGAAGTCCCCAGATGCATGTGTTGCATGTCGATGCACAAATGTTGTGTATTAAAAAAAAAACAACAAGTCTTGTTCAAGCGTGTGGTTGCATCTTTTGAGCCAAACTACAAAGGGCTAACATTAGCATGTTCCGGAACGCCGTTTCAGTTGGTCTGACGGTTGTACTCGTAAGGAGGATGCATGCCGTCGTAGTGGAACTCCCTCCACTGCTCCGTGCTCTCCCGGGTCCTCTCGTTTTGTTCTGGAAGACCAGCAGAACCCGTCAAGACTTGGAAGGGGGTAAAGAAAACCACAACACCCGGGCCGGGCCGGGCCGGACTCACCGTCGCCCTCCTCTTCGGCGAAGCTCTCAAACTTGTTCCTCTTCTCCTCGTGGAACTCCCTCCTGCGCTCGTCCGCCGCCTGGATCTGCCGCTGCTCGGCTGCAAAACGATCACAGTCGGGTCGGGGAAAAGTATCGGGACACCTTAAATTGCATTTAAACTCTGGAATGCATCGATATGATGATTGATGGACTATTGATACCATAGATGATGATTCCAATGATACCGTTGATTCCAGGGACTAGGATTGATTGGCACAAAACCAGTAAAGTTGTCACGTTGTGTAAATGGTAAACTAAAACAATGATTTGCAAATCCTTTTCAACTTATTTTCAAATGAATAGACTGCAAAGACAAGATATTTAATGTTTACACTGAGAAACTTCTTTTTTTTTTGGCAAATAATCATTAGTTTAGAATTTAATGGCAGCAACACATTGCAAAAAAAGCATGTTCACCACTGTGTTACATGGCCTTTCCTTTTAACAACACCCAGTAAAGGTTTGGGAACTGAGGAGACACATTTTTGAAGCTTTTCAGGTGGAATTATTTCCCATTCTTGCTTGATGTACAGCTTGGGGCGGCATAGCTCGGTTGGTAGAGTGGCCGTGCCAGCAACTTGAGGGTTCCAGGTTCGATTCCCGCTTTCGCCATCCTAGTCACTGCCGTTGTGTCCTTGGGCAGGACGCTTTACCCACCTGCTCTCAGTGCCACCCACACTGGTTTAAAATGTAACTTAGATATTGGGTTTCACTATGTAAAAGTGCTTTGAGTCACTAGAGAAAAGCGCTATATAAATATAATTCACTTCACACTTAAGTTGTTCAACAGTCCGGGGGTCTCCGTTGTGGTATTTTAGGCTTCATAATGCGCCACACATTTTCAATGGGAGACAGGTCTGGACTACAGGCAGGCCAGTCTAGTACCCGCACTCTTTTACTATGAAGCCACGCTGTTGGAACACGTGGCTTGGCATTGTCTTGCTGAAATAAGCAGGGGCGGACATAATAACGTAAACCTGTATGTACCTTTCTGTATTAATGGTGCCTTCACAGATGTGTAAGTTACCCATGCCTTGGGCACTAATACACCCCCATACCATCACACATGCTGGCTTTTACACTTTGCGCCTAGAACAATCCGGATGGTTCTTTTTCCTCTTTGGTCCGGAGGACACGACGTCCACAGTTTCCAAAAACAATTTGAAATGTGGACTCGTCAGACCACAGAACACTTTTACACTTTGTGTCAGTCCATCTTAGATGAGCTCGGGCCCGGCCAAGCCGGTGGCGTTTCTGGGTGTTGTTGATAAATGGCTTTCGCTTTGCATACTAGAGTTTTAACTTGCACTTACAGATGTAGCGACCAACTGTAGTTACTGACAGTGGTTTTCTGAAGTGTCCCTAAGCCCATGTGGTGATATCCTTTACACACTGATGTCACTTTTTGATGCAGTACAACCTGAGGGATGGAAGGTCACGGGCTTAGCTGCTTACGTGCTTTGATTTCTCCAGATTCTCCTAACCTTTTGATGATATTACGGAGCGTAGACGGTGAAATCCCTAAATTCCTTGCAACAGCTGGTTGAGAAATGTCGTTCTTAAACTGTCGGACAATCAGTCCATCTTAGATGAGCTCGGGCCCGGAAAACTTTATTTTTTGCAAATATTAGCTCATTTGGAATTTGATGCCTGCAACATGTTGCAAAAAAGCTGGCACATGTGGCAAAAAAGACTGAGAAAGTTGAGGAATGCTCGTCAAACACTTATTTGGAACATCCCACAGGTGAACAGGCTAGTTGGGAACAGGTGGGTGCCATGATTGGGTATAAAAGCAGCTTCCATGAAATACTCAGTCGTTCACAAACAAGGACGGGGTGAGGGTCACCACTTTGTCAACAAATACCTGAGCAAATTGTCCAACAGTTTAAGAACAACATTTATCAACCAGCTATTGCAAGGAATTTAGGGATTTCACCATCTACGCTCCGTAATATCATCAAAAGGTTCAGAGAATCTGGAGAAATCACTGCACGTAAGCGATGATATTACGGACCTTCCATCCCTCAGGCGGTACTGCATCAAAAAGCGACATCAATGTGTAAAGGATATCACCACATGGGCTCAGGAACACTTCAGAAAACCACTGTCAGTAACTACAGTCGATCGCTACATCTGTAAGTGCAAGTTAAAACTCTACTTTGCAAAACGAAAACCATTTATCAACAACACCCGGAAACGCCACCGGCTTTGCTGGGCTCGAGCTCATCTAAAATGGACTGACACAAAGTGGAGAAGTGTTCTGTGGTCTGACGAGTCCACATTTCAAATTGTTTTTGGAAACTGTGGACGTCAAAGAGGAAAAGAACCATCCGGATTGTTCTAGGCGCAAAGTGTAAAAGCCAGCATGTGTGATGGTATGGGGGTGTATTAGTGCCCAAGACATGGGTAACTTACACATCTGTGAAGGCACCATTAATGCTGAAAGGTACATACAGGTTTTGGAGCGACATATGTTGCCATCCAAGCAACGTTATCATGGACGCCCCTGCTTATTTCGGCAGTGTCTCAGTGTGAACATTAAATATCTTGTCTTGGCCGTCTATTCAATTGAATATAAGTTGCAAAAGATTTGCCAATTCTGTTTTTATTTACCATTTACACAACGTGCCAACTTCCCTAGATTTTGGGTTTTGTAATTGATTTCAAATTGATATCAGAGACCGTATCATTGATACCACGGATGATTGGAAGTCAATGATTCCAGGTAGATACATGAAGATGGAAATTGATTCCGCTGATACGATGGATTACACTATTACCGTGAGTCGATACCGGACAGATATGGATAGGTCGTAAGTGGTCAGGTGACATGCGAGACCCAGGTCATGACCTCTGACCTTTAGCTGTGGGTCAGGTTTGTCTGCAGTCTTGTTGGCTTGGTTGCCAGAGGCTGGAATTGTAACCTTTGACCTTTGACCAGTGCAGGTCTTTACTGGCAGTTAAAGTTGACAAGACTTTTATTTTGGTTTCACTTCCTGTCCGGGTGTCTTGAATGTGTTTCTATATAATACAGAGTCTGCTTCCTGTCCACACTTTTAAGGTTGTTGTTTTTTTTCTCCTTTTTTCTTCATTACAGCCCTTTGAGACGCTTGTGATTTAGGGCTATATAAATAAACATTGATTGATTGATTGATTGATTTTCACCTTTCAAGCCTCTTCAGCGTGAGAACGTTGCCATCGTCACTCGCTCGCTCTTTTCACCGGCGGTCCAATTCAGGGAGAGAGAGAGAGAAAAAAATGCTCCCGTGGCGTTCTAGCACCTTCCTATCGCTTGGGAACCTCAAACATCACAGATTGTGTGAATTCTCACAGCAGGGAGTCGTCACTCCTGTGTGTAAGTGTGCGTGTGTGTGTGTGTGTGTGTGTGTGTGTGTGTGTGTGTGTGTGTGTGTGTGTGTGTGTGTCAGAACTCCGGGTGGTCCCTTGGATCCTGCTGCACGTACTCGTCACTGGGAAAGCCGCACATAAGTTGACCGTGCACACCTGGCAACGTGTCGTCGTAAATATCTCACAGAAATATTACATACATGCTCCTGATTTTTTTGTGTGTATTTTTATTCCTTCCGGCATTTTGCAGGATTGTGTTAAAAAGTATGACGTTTCAGTCAGTATTTTTTTTAAGCGTGAGCAATGATAGCGGGTGGTTAAAAGTAAATATAGAGGATCTTTGGTGAGAGTTTTTGCATTAGGTAATTAACAGCAGAACACTTTTGTTGCGTAGAGGATCTTTGACTAGTGTTTTTTTTTTTACAGTAGGTCCATAAACACAGCAGGGTGCTCCGGCCGTATGGAGGATCTTTGAATAACATTTTTTTTTTTCTCCACAACGTTTTTTATAAACAGCAAAGTGCCTGTCGTATAGAGGATCTTCGATTAGTGTTTTTTTTTTGCAGGTCCATAAAAACAGCAGGGTGCTCCTGCCGAATGGAGGATCTTTGATTAACCTTTTTTTCCACAGTAGTTTTTTTTTTTATAAACAGCAGAGCGCCTGTCGTATAGAGGATGTTCGATTAGTGTTTTTTTGCAGGGTGCTCCTGCCGTATGGAGGATCTTTGAATAACTTATTTTTTTTCACAGTTTTTTTTATAAACAGCAAAGTGCCTGTCGTATAAAGGATCTTCGATTTTTTGCAGTAGGTCCATAAAAACAGCAGGGTGCTCGTGCCCTATGGAGGATCTTTGATTAACCTTTTTTTCCACAGTAGTTTTTTGGTACCGGGCTGCACAAGAAATAAAAAAACAATTAAAAAAATATTTTTATTTTTTATTTTTTTATGAAATCAACATAAAAACACAATATATACATTATATATCAATATAGATCAATACAGTCTGCAGGGATACAGTCCGTAAGCACACATGATTGTATTTATTTATGTAAAAAAAAATAAAAACTTAAAATTTTCAAGCGTTGACCGGTCCGCAGCTACAAAAAGGTTGGGGACCACTGGTATAGAGGATCTTCGATTAGTGTTTTTTTGCAGGGTGCTCCTGCCGTATGGAGGATCTTTGAATAACTTTTTTTTTTCCACAGTTTTTTTTTTATAAACCGCAAAGTGCCTGTCGTATAAAGGATCTTCGATCTTTGGCAGTAGGTCCATAAAAACAGCAGGGTGCTCCTGCCGTATGAAGGATCTTTGATTAACCTTTTTTTCCACAGTAGATTTTTGGTACCGGGCTGCACAAGAAATTAAAAAAAAATAAAAAAAATGTTTTTTTTTATTTTTTTTAATGAAATCAACATAAAAAAACACAATATATACATTATATATCAATATAGATCAATACAGTCTGCAGGGATACAGTCTGTAAGCACACATGATTGTATTTATTTATGTTAAAAAAAATTTTTTTTTTTTAAAAAGTTTTTTTGACCGGTCCGCAGCTACAAAAAGGTTGGGGACCACTGGTATAGAGGATCTTCGATTAGTGTTTTTTTGCAGGGTGCTCCTGCCGTATGGAGGATCTTTGAATAACTTTTTTTTTCCACAGTTTTTTTTTATAAAAAGCAAAGTGACTGTCGTATACAGGATCTTCGATTTTTTGCAGTAGGTCCATAAAAACAGCAGGGTGCTCGTGCCCTATGGAGGATCTTTGAATAACTTTTTTTTTCACAGTTTTTTTTAATAAAAAGCAAAGTGACTGTCGTATAGAGGATCTTCGATTTTTTGCAGTAGGTCCATAAAAACAGCAGGGTGCTCCTGCCGTATGGAGGATCTTTGATGAACTTTTTTTTTTCCACAGTAGTTTTTTTTTATAAACAGCAGAGTGCCTGCCGTATAGAGGATCTTTGACTGGTGTTTGTTTTGCAGGTCCATAAAAACAGCAGGGTGCTCCTGCCGTATGAAAGATATTTGAATAACTTTTGTTTTTTTTCCACAGTTTTTTTTATAAACAGCAAAGTGCCTGTTGTATAGAGGATCTTTGATTTTTTGCAGTAGGTCCATAAAAACAGCAGGGTGCTCCTGCCGTATGGAGGATCTTTGAATAACTTTTTTTTCTCCACAGTTTTTTTTTATAAACAGCAGAGTGCCTGTCGTATAAAGGATCTTTGATTAGTGTTTTTAAAACAGCAGGGTGCTCCTGCCGTATGGAGGATCTTTGATTAACCTTTTTTTTCCACAGTAGTTTTTTTTAAACAGCAGAGTGCCTGTCGTATACAGGATCTTTGACTAGTGTTTTTTTTGCGGTAGGTCCATAAAAACAGCAGGGTGCTCCTTCCCTATGGAGGATCTTTGAATAACTTTTCTTTTTTCCACAGTAGTTTTTTTTAAACAGCAGAGTGCCTGTTGTATAGAAGATCTTCGATTAGTGTTTTTTTTGCAGTATGTCCATAAAAACAGCAGGGTGCTCCTGTCATATGGAGGATCTTTGATTAACCTTTTTTTTCCACAGTTTTTTTTTTAAACAGCAGAGTGACTGTTGTATAGAAGATCTTCGATTAGTGTTTTTTTGCAGTAAGTCCATAATAACAGCAGGGTGCTCCTGTCATATGGAGGATCTTTGAATAACTTTTTTTTTTCCACAGTAGTTTTTTTTTTATTAACAGCAGAGTGCCTGTCGTATAGAGGATCTTCAATTAGTGTTTTCGATTATTAGGTCCATAAAAACAGCAAGGGTGCTCCTGTCATATGGAGGATCTTTGATTAACCTTTTTTTTTTCCACAGTAGTTTGTTTTTTTAAACAGCAGAGTGCCTGTCGTATAGAGGATCTTTGATTAGTGTTTTTTTTTTGTAGTTTTTTTTTTTGCAGTAGGTCCATAAAAATGCACAGGGACCCATTAGTACTAAAATGAATATAATTTTTTTTTTTTTACAATTTATAACAAAATTAAGAAAAACTACCAAAAAAAACAAAAATTATTCTAAAATATATTTCAAATAATTTAAAAATTGATAAGGTTTTATTTGGTGGCCTTGGCATTATTGCTGGAATATTTACTGAGATTTAAATCCTAAATTAAAATCCATACACTATAAAAAAAAACAACATTAATTTGGACTGTTGTGAGGGTGAAGTCTGCCTCACGTATATCTTGAACATTAAATAAATAAATATATATATATATATATACTAATTTACATACATATATACACATTTATATACACACACATATATACAGTACTTATGTATACATATATGTACACATGTATACGTGTGTATATATATATATACAGTACATACACACATATATATACATATATACATATATATATATATATATATATATATATATATATATATATATATATATATATATATATATACATATATACGTTGGGTCAGGAAAAAACACAGAGGCTATATCATCCCAACAAGCCTGTTTTCGCAGGTTTCCCTGCTCGTCAGGGGATTTTTTTATTACAAACATTTTTTTTAAATCCCCTGAAGAGCAGGGAAACCTGCGAAAACAGGCTTGTAGGGATGATATAGCCTCTGTTTTTTCCTGAGCTAACGTATATTCCGCTCTACCCCGGTATTGAGCACTGTATACCGGATAAACCACAGAAACCTTGACTATATATATATATATATATATATATATATATATATATATATATATATATATATATATATATATATATATATATATATATATATATATATATATATATATATCTCAAGAACTCACCACTCAGCTCGTCAGGTGACTTCACCGCCCGTCTGCTGCGCCGCCTGAAGAAGTCCGAGGCGTCGGCCTCCTTCATGAAGACCCTCCTCAGCGGACCTGCGGCGGGACCAAGGTCAACTCAAAACACCCGAGCCGAAAAAAACGTTTGCCGAGCGGCCGCCGCCTCACCCGGTGGCTCCTTGGCGGCGTCCTGGCTGCTAAGCACGGCCGCCGAGTCGGCCTGAGGAGACACTGAAGCACACGGTCAGGTTGAGAGAGGTTCAGGAGGACGGCAGCCATTGAGAGGGTCTAGACTCACAGGAGAGAGCCAGGAGCCCCGTGAGGAGCACCAAGAAGGTCCTGCAGGTCCACCACATGCTGGCCTCTCATCCACTGCACACTGATCAGAGCAGGAGGGAGAGGCCGCTGTTTGAGAGGGGGTCAAAGACGGGGGGAGGGGGCTTGCAGGGATGGTTGTCAGAAGACAGGAGCCATCGCTCGGACAACATATTGAAGGTGACTTTTAACACTACCTGCTTGCACAATCTCATACAAGGAAGACTCCCTGGTCATGTATAGAGGATCTTTGACGAGATACTTTTTTGCAGATGGTCATTAATAGCAGGTTGCTCCTGTTGTATAGAGGATCTTTGCCTAGTGTTTTTGCAGTAGGTCCATAACACAGCAGGGTGCTCCTGTCGCATGGAGGATCTTTGACTAGTTTTTGTTTTCTTTTTTTTCCCCACAGTACTTTTTTTTAAAGAGCAGAGTGCCTGTTGTATAGAGGATCTTTGCTGATTTTCAGTATCTATTACCAAAACTTGAGTCAAAGATCCTCTATACAACAGGCATTCTGCTGTTTATAAAAAAAACTACTATGGGGAAAAAAATAATAATCAAAGATCCTCCATGTGACAGGACCACATTGCTGTCATATACAGGATCTTTGACTAGAGTTTTTGTCGTAGATACTTAAAGTCAGCAGAGCGCTCCTGTCATATACAGGATCTTTGACTGGTGGGTTTTTTTTTGGCAGTAGGTCCATAAAACAGCAGGGTGCTCCTGTCGCATGGAGGATCTTTGACCAGTGTTTTTTTTTGCAGTAGGTCCATGTCGTATGGAGGATCTTTGAATAACTTTTCTTTCACAGTCTTTTTTTTTTTTATAAACCGAGTGCCTGTCATATACAGGATCTTTGACTAGAGTTTTTGTCATAGATACTTAAAATCAGCAGAGCGCTCCTGTCGTATGGAGGATCTTTGACTGGTGTTTTCGCATGCAGTAGATCCATAAAAACAGCAGGGTGCTCCTGTTGTATGGAGGATCTTTGCCTCGTGTTTTTTTGCAGTAGCTCCATAAAACAGCAGGGTGCTCCTGTCGCATGGAGGATCTTTGACTAGTTTTTGTTTTTTTTCCACAGTAGTTTTTTTTATAAACAGCAGAGTGCCTGTCGTATAGAGGATCTTTGCTGATTTTCAGTATCTATTACCAAAACTTGAGTCAAAGATCCTCTATACAACAGGCATTCTGCTGTTTATAAAAAAAACTACTATGGGGGAAAAAATAATAATCAAAGATCCTCCATGTGACAGGACCACATTGCTGTCATATACAGGATCTTTGACTAGAGTTTTTGTCGTAGATACTTAAAATCAGCAGAGCGCTCCTGTCATATACAGGATCTTTGACTGGTGGTTTATTTTTTGGCAGTAGGTCCATAAAACAGCAGGGTGCTCCTGTCGCATGGAGGATCTTTGACCAGTGTTTTTTTTTTGCAGTAGGTCCATGTCGTATGGAGGATCTTTGAATAACTTTTCTTTCACAGTTGTTTTTTTTTATAAACCGAGTGCCTGTCATATACAGGATCTTTGACTAGAGTTTTTGTCGTAGATACTTAAAATCAGCAGAGCGCTCCTGTCGTATGGAGGATCTTTGACTGGTGTTTTCGCATGCAGTAGATCCATAAAAACAGCAGGGTGCTCCTGTTGTATGGAGGATCTTTGCCTCGTGTTTTTTTGCAGTAGCTCCATAAAACAACAGGGTGCTCCTGTCACATGGAGGATCTTTGATTATTGTTTTTTTCCCAAGTATTTTTTTTATAAACAGCAGAGTAACTGTTGTATAAAGGATCTTTGACTCAAGTTTTTTGCAGTAGGTCCATAAAAACAGCAGGGTGCTCCTGTCGTATGGAGGATCTTTGACTAGTTTTTTTTTCTTTTTTTTTTTCCCACAGTACTTTTTTTTAAACAGCAGAGTGCCTGTCGTATAGAGGATCTTTGCTGATTTTCAGTATCTATTACCAAAACTTGAGTCAAAGATCCTCTATACAACAGGCATTCTGCTGTTTATAAAAAAAACTACTATGGGGAAAAAAATAATAATCAAAGATCCTCCATGCGACAGGACCACATTGCTGTCATATACAGGATCTTTGACTAGAGTTTTTGTCGTAGATACTTAAAATCAGCAGAGCGCTCCTGTCATATACAGGATCTTTGACTGGTGGTTTATTTTTTGGCAGTAGGTCCATAAAACAGCAGGGTGCTCCTGTCGCATGGAGGATCTTTGACCAGTGTTTTTTTTTGCAGTAGGTCCATGTCGTATGGAGGATCTTTGAATAACTTTTCTTTCACAGTCGTTTTTTTTTGTATAAACCGAGTGCCTGTCATATACAGGATCTTTGACTAGAGTTTTTGTCGTAGATACTTAAAATCAGCAGAGCGCTCCTGTCGTATGGAGAATCTTTGACTGGTGTTTTTGCATGCAGTAGATCCATAAAAACTGCAGGGTGCTCCTGTTGTATGGAGGATCTTTGACTAGTGTTTTTTTGCTGTAGCTCCATAAAACAACAGGGTGCTCCTGTCACATGGAGGATCTTTTCATTATTATTTTTTTATAAACAGCAGAGTGCCTGTTGTATAAAGGATCTTTGACTCAAGTTTTTTGCAGTAGGTCCATAAAAACACCAGGGTGCTCCTGTCGTATGGAGGATCTTTGACTAGTTTTTTTTTCTTTTTACCCCACAGTACTTTTTTTAAAACAGCAGAGTGGCTGTCGTATAGAGGATCTTTGCTGATTTTCAGTATCTATTACCAAAACTTGAGTCAAAGATCCTCTATACAACAGGCATTCTGCTGTTTATAAAAAAACTACTATGGGAAAAAAAAAGCAATGATCAAAGATCCTCCATGCGACAGGAGCACCCTGCTGTTTTATGGACCTACTGCAAAAAAAAAACACTAGGCAAAGATCCTCCATACGACAGGAGCGCTTTGCTGATTTTCAGTATCTATGACCAAAACATGAGTCAGAGCGCTACTGTCGTATGGAGGATCTTTGCCTAGTGTTTTTTTAATTTTTTTTGCAGTAGGTCCATAACACAGCAGGGGGCTCCTGTTGCATGGAGGATCTTTGACTAGTTTTTTTATTTTTTCCACAGTAGTTTTTTTTAAAGAGCAGAGTGGCTGTTGTATAGAGGATCTTTGCTGATTTTCAGTATCTATTACCAAAACTTTTGTCAAAGATCCTCTATACAACAGGCATTCTGCTGTTTATAAAAAAAACTACTATGGGAAAAAAAATAATAATCAAAGATCCTCCTGCGACAGGACCACATTGCTGTCATATACAGGATCTTTGACTGGTGTTTTTTCTGGCAGTAGGTCCAAAAAACAGCAGGGTGCTCCTGTCGCATAGAGGATCTTTGATTTTTTTTTTTTCCCCAGTAGTTTTTTTTATAAACAGCAGAGTGCCTGTTGTATAGAGGATCTTTGACTCAAGTGTTTTGCAGTAGGTCCAAAAAAACACCAGGGTGCTCCTGTCGCATGGAGGATCTTAGACTAGTTTTTTTGTTTTTTTCCACAGTAGTTTTTTTTTAAACAGCAGAGTGCCTGTCGTACAAAGGATCTTTGACTCATTTTTTGGTCATAGATACTGAAAATCAGCACAGCGTTCCTGTCGTATGGAGGATCTTTGACTGGTGTTTTTGCATGCAGTAGATCCATAAAACCGCAGGGTGCTCCTGTCGTATGGAGGATCTTTGACTCGAGTGTTTTGCAGTAGGTCCATAAAAACAGCAGTGTGCTCCTGTCGCATGGAGGATCTTTGATTAACTTTTTTCTACAGTAGTGTTTTTTATGAACCGAGTGCCTGTCATATACAGGATCTTTGACAAGAGTTTTTGTCGTCGATACTTAAAATCAGCAGAGCGCTCCTGTAGTATGGAGGATCTTTGACTCATGTTTTGGTCATAGATACTGAAAATCAGCAGAGCGTATGGAGGATCTTTGACTAGTGTTTTTTGCAGTAGGTCCATAAAACAGCAGGGTGCTCCTGTCGCATGGAGGATCTTTGATTTTTTTTTTTTCCCCCCAGTAGTTTTTTTTAATAAACAGCAGAGTGACTGTTGTATAGAGGATCTTTGACTCGAGTGTTTTGCAGTAGGTCCATAAAAACAGCAGGGTGCTCCTGTCGCATGGAGGATCTTTGATTAACTTTTTTTTTTCCACAGTTGTGTTTTTTATAAACCGAGTGCCTGTCATATACAGGATCTTTGACAAGAGTTTTTGTCGTAGATACTTCAAATCAGCAGAGCGCTCCTGTCGTATGGAGGATCTTTGCATGGTGTTTTTTTGCAGTAGGTCCATAAAGCAGCAGGGTGCTCCTGTCGCATGGAGGATCTTTGATTTTTTTTTTTTTTCCCCACAGTAGTTTATAAAAAAAAAAAAACAGCAGAGTGCGTGTTATATAGAGGATCTTTGACAAGAGTTTTTGTTGTAGATACTTAAAATCAGCAGAGCGCTCCTGTCGTATGGAGGATCTTTGACCGGTGTTTTTTTGCAGTAGGTCCATAAAACAGCAGGGTGCCTATGTCGTATAGAGGATCTTTGACTCATGTTTTGGTCATAGATACTGAAAATCAGCAGAGCGCTCCTGTCGTATGGAGGATCTTTGCCTCGTGTTTTTTTTTTTGCAGTAGGTCCATAAAAACAGCAGGGTGCTCCTGTCATATGGAGGATCTTTGAATAACTTTTTTTTCCACAGTCGTTTTTTTAATGAACAGAGTGCCTGTCATATACAGGATCTTTGACTAGAGTTTTTGTCGTTGATACTTTAAATCAGCAGAGCGCTCCTGTCGTATGGAGGATCTTTGACTGGTGTTTTCGCATGCAGTAGATCCATAAAAACTGCTGGTTGCTCCTGTAGAATGGAGGATCTTTGACTAGTGTTTTTTTTTTGCAGTAGGTCCATACAACAGCAGGGTGCTCCTGTTGTATGGAGGATCTTTGACTGATGTTTTCGCATGCAGTTGGTTGATAAAAACAGTAGGGTGCTCCTGTTGCATGGAGGATCTTTGACTAGGTTTTTTTTTCCACAGTAGTTTTTTTTTAAACAGCAGAGTGCCTGTCATATATAGGATCTTTGACTAGAGTTTGTGTCATAGATACTGAAAATCAGCAGAGCGCTCCTGTTACAT
>NC_084733.1:85093118-85165618 GCF_033978785.1 Entelurus aequoreus
CAGGCTGGCATCAGGCACCAATCGTCGGCTCCCTTCACTATCATGGTGCCCGCTCGGCGAAAAACGACGGCTGGGACGCGTCACATTTTTCAGCCGCCGATTTAATAAAAGCCTCGACGCCGGCCATGTTGTAAGCGAATCCAGCTCCACCGACATAAGCTCTCAAACGAAGACGAATTAGCGAGGGACGGACGGACGGAAAGACGGCGTCCGGCCCGAGAAGAAGCTCCGAGGTCGGGGACTCCGGTCGGAACAACCCTCGTCGTTTCTGGTGAGTATTTTAAACCCTAAAAGTATCGATAAAATATTTGATAAGCGGCGACTGGTGCGATTCGCCCCGCTTTTTTTGCGACACACAATGATGTGTTTGCGGCAACATATGCGTGAAGAATAGCGCGGTGGTCAATGGCCGCGTTGACAACAAACAAGGCTCCGACTCGCCACTCGGGTATAGTCGGCATTGCTCGTTAAAACTTTTTAGAGTCAAGTCGTCAAAACGAAAAGAGAGGCTGCTTTGTCTGGTTTTACTTTCATTCCCCTCCCGGCCCACATTGTGGACGAACGTTCACCTGCCACACCACTAAACAGTTCTAACGTACACATGGAGAGGCTCTCAGCTGTCTTAGACAAGCCGGCACAGGACCACACCACGCCGGCAACAGTCGCTCCATGTCCCCCCTGGGGAGTTATTTAACGTGAGAAATTCAGCATAGAAATACATGACCAGGAACTTGTTGTCATGGCACTTCTACTACTACCAGCGCCGGGGACTGTGATGTTGCAACCGAAGTGACGTCACAATGCACTGTCGTCCACTCTTGTGACTGATCACTAATCAAACATTTCACCACTTTTGCACAGTGGTTGCTCATCCCTGGTGTATGTGTTGAATCACGGGGAAATTACCATGTCATCTCCAGGGCTTGCGACATGTTAGTTTTGGACTGAAAATGGCATAGTAGTGTTGTCCCGATACCAATATTTATGTCCGATAATGGCTATTTTTCCGATATTCCGATATTGTCCAACTCTTCTCATTCCTGAATCACGGTGAAATTACCATGTCATCTCCAGGGCTTACGACGTGTTAGTTTTGAACTGAAAACAGCATAGTAGTGTTGTCCCGATACCAATATTTTGTTACTTTTTGGAGATGTCCGATAATGGCTATTTTTCCGATATTCCGATATTGTCCAACTCTTCTCATTCCTGGTGTATGTGTTGAATCACGTTGAAATGACCATGTCATCTCCAGGGCTTGCGACATGTTAGTTTTGGACTGAAAATGGCAGAGTAGTGTTGTCCCGATACCAATATTTATGTCCGATAATGGCTATTTGTCCGATATTCCGATATTGTCCAACTCTTCTCATTCCTGAATCACGGTGAAATTACCATGTCATCTCCAGGGCTTACGACATGTTAGTTTTGGACTGCAAACAGCATAGTAGTGTTGTCCCCAATACCAA
This sequence comes from Entelurus aequoreus, assembly GCF_033978785.1. Taxonomy (NCBI): domain Eukaryota; kingdom Metazoa; phylum Chordata; class Actinopteri; order Syngnathiformes; family Syngnathidae; genus Entelurus; species Entelurus aequoreus. The sequence continues at coordinate 85,094,588 of NC_084733.1, forward strand.
TATTTTGGTACTTTTTCGAGATGTCCGATAATGGCTATTTTGCCGATATTCCGATATTGTCCAACTCTTCTCATTCATGGTGTATGTGTTGAATCACGGTGAAATTACCATGCCATCTCCAGGGCTTACGACATGTTAGTTTTGGACTGAAAACAGCATAGTAGTGTTGTCCCGATACCAATATTTTGTTACTTTTTGGAGATGTCCGATAATGGCAATTTTGCCGATATTGTCCAACTCTGCTCATCCCTGGTGTATGTGTTGAATCACGTCGAAATTACCATGTCATCTCCAGGGCTTACGACATGTTAGTTTTGGACTGAAAACAGCATAGTAGTGTTGTCCCGATACCAATATTTTGTTACTTTTTGGAGATGTCCGATAATGGCTATTTTTCCGATATTTCGATATTGTCCAACTCTTCTCATTCCTGGTGTATGTGTTGAATCACGGTGAAATTACCATGCCATCTCCAGGGCTTACGACATGTTAGTTTTGAACTGAAAACAGCATAGTAGTGTTGTCCCGATACCAATATTTATGTCCGATAATGGCTATTTTTCCGATATTCCGATATTGTCCAACTCTTCTCATTCCTGGTGTATGTGTTGAATCACGTTGAAATTACCATGACATCTCCAGGGCTTGCGACATGTGAGTTTTGGACTGAAAATGGCATAGTAGTGTTGTCCCGATACCAATATTTATGTCCGATAATGGCTATTTTTCCGATATTCCGATATTGTCCAACTCTTCTCATTCCTGGTGTATGTGTTGAATCACGGTGAAATTACCATGCCTTCTCCAGGGCTTACGACATGTTAGTTTTGGACTGAAAATGGCATAGTAGTGTTGTCCCGATACCAATATTTATGTCCGATAATGGCTATTTTTCCGATATTCCGATATTGTCCAACTCTTCTCATTCCTGGTGTATGTGTTTGAATCACGTTGAAATTACCATGTCATCTCCAGGGCTTACGACATGTTAGTTTTGGACTGAAAATGGCATAGTAGTGTTGTCCCGATACCAATATTTATGTCCGATAATGGCTATTTTTCCGATATTCCGATATTGTCCAACTCTTCTCATTCCTGGTGTATGTGTTGAATCACGGTGAAATTACCATGCCATCTCCAGGGCTTACGACATGTTAGTTTTGAACTGAAAACAGCATAGTAGTGTTGTCCCCGATACCAATATTTTGGTACTTTTTAGAGATGTCCGATAATGGCTATTTTTCCGATATTCCGATATTGTCCAACTCTGCTCATCCCTGGTGTATGTGTTGAATCACGTTGGAATTACCATGTCATCTCCAGGGCTTACGACATGTTAGTTTTGGACTGAAAACAGCATAGTAGTGTTGTCCCGATACCAATATTTTGGTACTTTTTAGAGATGTCCGATAATGGCTATTTTGCAGATATTCCGATATTGTCCAACTCTGCTCATCCCTGGTGTATGTGTTGAATCACGGTGAAATTACCATGTCATCTCCAGGGCTTACGACATGTTAGTTTTGGACTGAAAACAGCATAGTAGTGTTGTCCCCGATACCAATATTTTGGTACATTTTAGAGATGTCCGATAATGGCTATTTTGCCGATATTCCGATATTGTCCAACTCTTAATTACCGATTCCGATATCAACCAATACTGATATATACAGTCGTGGAATAAACACATTATTATGCCTAATTTTGTTGTGATGCCCCGCCTTCCGCCCGAATGCAGCTGAGATAGGCTCCAGCACCCCCCGCGACCCCAAAAAAGGACAAGCGGTAGAAAATGGATGGACGGGCATACTAGACCATTGTCTTTTATTACTAAGTAAGCAAACAAAGGATCCTTATTAGTCTGCTGACATATGCAGTAACATATTGTGTCATTTTCCATTCTACTATTTTGTCTACATTGTTAAGGATAAGTGGTAGACTATGAATTATTAATCTACTTGTTCATTTACTGTTAATATCTGCTTACTTTCTCTTTCAACATGTTCTATCTACACTTCTGTTAAAATGTAATAATCACTTATTCTTCTGTTGTTTGGATACTTTACATTAGTTTTGGATTATACCACAAATGTAGGTATCAATCCGATACCAAGTAATACATTGGTCATATTCAAAGTCCTCATGTGTCCAGGGACATATTTTCTGAGTTTATAAACATAATATACATTTTTAAAAAGCAAAAGATGGGGTTGTGATGCCAAAAAATATCGACGTAATCATAGTAGCAGTGTTTCCCATAAACTGCCAAGATACCTGTGGCGGTGGGGGCGTGGTCACCATGACATCATCGAGTAATTTGCATAATTTACTACAATGATATGATTTCCTCTAAAAAGGCTAAAAAAATGTATACTTACTAATTAATAATAACAGTTTTGTTTTAAACGTCCATCCATCCATCCATCCATCCATTTTACAATATAATTACAACACTTTATGTACATATTTATATACACATTTGAACAATAAGTTATTCACTGAAATATATTTATTAATTGTGGTTCTTACAAAAAATATATCTTATAAAATATAAAAACTAAAATGTCTCTTAAAGCTCTGCCCCTTTAATTAGTGCATACTAAATAATTTAACTTTAGCCTACTACTACAACCATATTATTTACCAGCAACATAAAGTGAAACAGAGGCAGAGGTGTCCTGCCACAGTCAGTAACAAATAAACAGAAAACAGTAGTGGTCAAATACAAATAAGGCAACAAGAGAAGTATCCTACACTTCTCTTTTGTAAAGTAAATCTGAACAGCCTATATGGGCATCTACATCAACTATATGATTTGCCTGAGAAGCTGGACAGGACAAAAAAAAAAAAGTTTTAATTTTTTAAATTTGTGGCAGACGTAATTCTTTCGTGGCGGGCCGCCACAAATAAATGAATGTGTGGGAAACACTGTAGTAGTGTCGACGAGATACGCTCCTGTGCTTGGTATCATTACAGTGGATGTTAGGTGTAGATCCACCAATGGCGTTTGTTTACATTTTGACGCCGGTGATCTACGGTGTGTAGTGAAGCATGTTTAGCTATTCCTCGTCCTGCAGGGATGATTCTTGTAAGAAACTTACTTTATTTGTCGCCATGGAGGCGAGGATTAGTGATTTAGAAGTAGCTAAAACACTGCAGACTGTGGCTGGACTGTAGCCGCTAGCTAGCTAGCTAGCTAGCTAGCTAGCCATGTCTTAAAGCACCTCTTCCGTTCAGTGTTATAACGTCACCTTTATCTTTAGTTTTTAAGCCAAAACGCGTTCATTCACCCTTTTCTGTCTACACACTGTGTCTGCTTGTAAGTACTCCGTGTGTGTGCGCTGTCAAACATGCTCCTCTGCTCATAAAACCAAACCTGGGGGGTTGGGGATCAACAACGATGCTAATCAAGCAGACTTTGTGAGAACCAACAATGATTACTTTTGGAAAAATGATGATCTAGGACCTTATGTTTTTGAGCCCGAACATAAAGAGGATGAGCAGTAAGTTTTAGAAGCTTGAGTGATTGATTCAGTTTCATTGTGACACTAGCATCCGCAGCATTGCTAGGTGCTTAACATAAAAAACTAACCATAATAAACCAGAATAAAATAAACACTCTCGCTGGGACGCTCACATAATTCCGTTCAGATGAAGATTCAATCACAATCCTCACGAAGGGTTAAAAAAGTTCCTACAGGAAGCATCTTTTAGGGTCCATTTCACCATCTTGGGGGATGTAAAAGTGGACCAGCCTGTCCGACCATGGCCACATTTGTCTACTGGCAGGTGAGAAATGCATGAATTATAATCTAGAATTTACTTTTAGCAAGTTTGAGACCAAGCAGAAGCAGCCGTCAGCTCAGCAGCGTAAGCTAGCATTAGCTCAATGCTATCAGTGCACAGCTGAAATAGTCTGTCTGCGTTAGCGCTTATAATAACATAATCACTCATATTTGGTTAATTTCCAGGTCACGACATGTAAATGGGGTATTGTTGGCAGTTTCTGGATGTTTTTAGAGACCCTCCATCTGTTGACTCAATTGTTAGCTATTTATTTACAATTTCGAAAGCATAAAAAAATGCCAAGCATGTGTGTTGGTCTTACATAAGGACTGTGAATGATAAACATCACATCTCTTTCCTAATTTTTTGCGTATTTTCATCATGACTGATCTGATAACATTGTCAGAGTGCAGACGTGTTACTACTGTGATGTCAATCTCCGGAAATAGCCGAGGTTATTCAGAGCGCAATATTAAAAATGGCCGACTGAATTTGTGGCATTTGGTGATGAAGTTTAACGTTGTGTTTTCACATACTTTGCAGTTGTTCATTATTTACACTCATTTAACAATTAATCAAAGCACGGAGTATAAATCAAAGCGTTTTTTCCTAATCGATTTAGTCGTTTTAGCCCTACTTAACACCCTCAGTAGTCCCGAGCTTTCCTACGAAGCGGGAGGAGGAGACTACCAAACAACAAGTTGCATTGTTTCTAGCAGATACCATTTTCATATTAAATTGAATTGAGAACTAGATGAGGCAATTCCTGAAGGAATTGTGTGTGAATGCTCCAATGCTGAAGTTGAACTGAAAAGCTGACCGAATGTTGTAAGAATAGTTTGAAGTTGGAACAGTTTGAATCAGATGAAAAATGTGGGAATTGTGGAACTTTGAAGAATGTCCCATTGATTTCAATGGGAATTTCAGAAACATTTGGGAATTTTTTGGGGAAATGCTAAAAAACTTGAATGGTTGGTGTTGACATTTTTCAAAACGTTTGAGAAATGTTGAAGTAGTAACATGTTGAATTGAGAAATGGTTTTACGAAATTCCTGGGATCTCTGTAAAACCGGATATGTTTCCAGTTCAAAAAACAACTTTGTTTTTTGTCCTGATTAAGAGGAATGTTTTGACGGTGGAACGGTTGAAATACGTTGAAAAATGTGGAAGGAGTAGTCGCCAGAAAAAGGGGTGGAAATAGGGCTTTGGAAAACCAGAAATTCTGGAAAATCCTGGAAGTTTATTGAACTTGGAAAAAGGGTAGTTTGAATTTCCAGGATGGTGGAATGTGTTGAAGGTGTAATGGTTTGTATCAGTTGAAAATGTGGATATAGTGGAAGTTTGAAAAATGGCCAATTCATTTTAAATGGGAAAAATGTCCCTGAAAACCGGGAATTATGGAAAATCCATGAATTTTTTAGAATTGTTGAGGTAGAGCACACAATTTCTGAACAGGCTGAATATTTTAAAGTTGGAACAGTTTGAATCAGATGACAAATGTGGGAATTGTGGAACTTTAAAGAATGTCCCATTGATTTCAATGGGATTTTCGAAAATACTTGGGTATTTCGGAAAAAGCAGGAATTTTTTTTCTAAATGGTAAAAAATTTGAATGGTCTGAGTTGAAATGGTTGGTGTTGACCTTTTTCAAATCGGTCAAGAAATGTTGAAGTTGTAACATGTTGAATTGAGAAATGGTATTATGGAATTTTGGGAAAACAGGAACATTTTCCAGTTCAAAAAACAACTTTTGTTTTTTGTCCTGTTTAAGAGGAATGTTTTGACGGTGAAACGGTTGAAATGCGTTAAAATGTGGAAGGAGTAGTCGCCAGAAAATTGGGTGGAAGTAGGGCTTTGGAAAACCAGGAATTCTGGAAAATCCTAAAAAAAAATTAGATCTTTGAAAAATAATAATTTGAATTTCCAGGATGGTGTAATGTGTTAAAGGTGGAATGGTTTGTATCGGTTGAAAATGTGAAAATGGTGGAAGTTTTGAAAAATGGCCAACTCATTTTAAATGGAAAAAATGTCCCTGAAAACTGGGAATTATGGGAAATATGGGAATTTTTGGAATGTGTCAAGGTAAAGGCTGTGATTCCCGAATAGTCTGAACAGTTTGAAAGTTGGAACGGTTTGAATCAGATGAAAAATGTGGAAGGTAGAGCGTGCCAAAATCTGGAGAAGAAGTTTAATAATAAATTAATTAATTTTGGTGTAGAAAAATGTTTTGACGGTGGAACGGTTGAAATGGGATGAAAAAAGGAAAATGAGTAGTCAAATGAAAAAGGTGGAAAACAGGGTTAAAAAAACCCCAGGAATTCCTGGAAATTTGTTGAAAGTGAAACAAAGATAGTTTGAATGTCCAGAATGAGTTGAAGGTGGAATGGTTTGTATGGGTTGAAAGATTTGGGAATTGTGGAAGTTTGAAAAATGGACAATTCATTTTGAATGGGGAAAATGGGGGGGTGGGGGGGTGGGGGGGGGGGGGGGGGTTGGGGGAATTCCAGGAATTTTTTGGAATTGTTGAAGTAGACCGCACAATTCCTGAACAGGCGGAATATTTCAAAATTGCAACAGTGTGAATCAGATGAAAAATGCGGGAGTTGTGGAACTTTGAAGAATGCCTCCTTGATTTGAATGGGAATTTCCCCAAAAATTGGGGATTTCTGAAAAAGCGGGAATTTTTTTGAAAATGGTAATAAAACTTGAATTATCTGAATGAGTTGAAATGGTTGGTGTTGACATTTTTCCAATGGGTCGAGAAATGTTGGAAGTAGTAACATGTTGAATTGAGAAATGGTATTACGGAATTTCGGGAAAACCGGGAATTTTTCCAGTTCAAAAAACAACTTAGTTTTTTGTCCTGATTAAGAGGAATGTTTTGACGGTGGAACGGTTGACGTGGGTTGAAAAATGTGTGAGGAGTAGTCGCCAGAAAAAAGGGTGGAAATAGGGCAAATCCTCAAAAAATTAGAACTTGGAAAAATTATAGTTTGAATTTCCAGGATGGTGGAATGTGTTGAAGATTTGAATGGTTTGAATAGGTTTAAAAATTTTGGAAATGGTTGAAGTTTGAAAAATGGCCAATTAAATTTGAGTGGAGAAAAATGTGCCGGAAAACCTGGAACTCTGGGAAATTTGGGAATTTTTGGCATTTGTCAAGGGAAAGCCCGTGATTCCCGAATAATTTGAACAGTTTGAAGTTGGAACGGTTTGAATCGGATGAAAAATGGGGAAGGTAGAGCGCGCCAAAATTTGGTGAAGAAGAAGTTGAATAATAAATAAATGAATTTTGGTTTACAAAAATGTTTTGACGGTGGAACGGTTGAAATGGGATGAAAACAGGAAAAGGAGCAGTCAAACAAAAAAGGTTGGAAATAGGGTTTGAAAAAAAACAAACAAACCAGGGATTCCTGGAAATTTGTTGAATGTGGAAAAATTATAGTTTGAATGTCCAGGATGAGTTGAAGGTTGAATGGTTTGAATGGGTTGAAAAATGTGGGAATTGTGGAAGTTTGAAAAATGGACAATTAATTTTGAATGGGGAAAATGGGGTGGGGGGATTGTGGGAATTCCAGGAATTTTTTTGGAATTGTTGAAGTAGAGCACACAATTAGAGCGCGCCAAAATCTGGAGAAGAAGGAGTTGAAGAAGTTTAATAATAAATAAATGAATTTTGGTGTATAAAAATGTTTTGACAATGGAACGGTTGAAATGGGATGAAAAAAGGAAAAGGAGTAGTCAAATGAAAAAGGTTGGAAATAGGGTTAAAAAAACCCCACAGGAATTCCTGGAAATTTGTTGAAAGTGAAAAAATGATAGTTTAAATGTCCAGGATGAGTTGAAGTTGAAATGGTTTGAATAGGTTGAAAAATGTGGGAATTGTGGAAGTAATTTTGAATGGGGAAAATTGGGGGGGGAATTGTGTGGAATTCCAGGAATTTTTTGGAATTGTTGATGTAGACTGAACAATTCCTGAACAGGCGGAATAGTTTTAAATTGCAACAGTTTGAATCAGTTGAAAAATGTGGGAATTGTGGAATTTGAAGAATGTCGCATTGATTTGAATGGGAATTTCCCCAAAAATTGGGAACTTCTGAAAAACGGGAATTTTTTTGAAAATGGTAAAAAAAAAAAAACTTGAATTATTTGAATGAGTTGAAATGGTTTCCAATGGGTCGAGAAATGTTGAAGTAGTAACATGTTGAATTGAGAAATGGTATTACGGAATTTTGGGAAAACCGGGAATTTTTCCAGTTCAAAGAACAACTTAGTTTTTTGTCCTGATTAAGAGGAATTTTTTGACGGTGGAACAGTTGAAGTGGGTTGACAAATGTGTGAGGAGTAGTCGCCAGAAAAAAGGGTGGAAATAGGGCTTTGGAAAACCAGGAATTCTGGATAATCTTAAAAAAAATAGAACTTGGAAAAATGATAGTTTTGAATTTCCAGGGTGGTGGAATGTGTTGAAGATTGCAATGGTTTGAATAGGTTGAAACATTTGGAAATGGCCAGTTCATTTTGAATGGGAAAAATGTCCCTGAAATCCTGGAACTCTGGGAAATCTGGGAATTTTTGGCATTTGTCAAGGGAAAGCCCGCAATTCCCGAATAGTTTGAACAGTTTGAAGTTGGAACGGTTTGAAAAATGTGGAAGGTGGAACGCGCCAAAATCTGAAGAATAAATAGATGAATTTTGGTGTAGAAAACCATTTGTGTGAATGCTTTTGAGCATTCACACAATTAGGCAATAAAAACAGGTGAGTCCGATGTTGTCGATAGTACTCAGTCAAATGGTTGCTATTCATTCAAAAAGCGGCTAAGTATTGCGACATTTGCGGACCGTAATAGATTGGGCACAGCACTACACTGTCGAAATTGGGACACTCAGGACAGCGTATTAGGTACACTTGGTGAAGTGTTCCAACGGAAGTATTCAATGTCATGCAGTCGTATTACTTACCAAAGTCTTTTGTGTGTTTTTTTTTTTACATATTAGCTAACTGGCGTGCATATTACAGCTATTGCTAATAAAAACTAAAATCATGTTGTGTGAACCCAGTCTTTATCTAAGAAAAGAAATGTGCCTCATTTAGGAAGGCCAATCTTTTTCTCGCAGTCCACACACTTCACTGTTTTTGTTTCTGGCAACCAGATCACAGTCATCACAGACCATGATGTAGCGACGATGTTGGAGAGCGTCCAATCAGAGCGCTGCGATTACAAAAGAGTTCTAACACTGGTCTAGCCGTGGAGCCGGTGTACCCAATGAAGTGTCCTGCTGCGTTTGGCCCGGAGGATGCGCTACATTTGCTCAGCGGGAGGCCACCGAGTTTCAGGGGCGTCTGCTTCCCCCGTGTGTTGATCCGACGTGAGGTCGTTCCCCCGGGGACGGCGGCGGGGCGGGTCGGGTTACCCTGTGTGTCTACGACACAGCCGACGGTTAATATTCCGTATATTTAACCATGTCTTCCCAGAACCCGGAACGGTTGAACACGTCCTAAATTAAACATATGGATATATTGTTCCGGTTTTGGCCTAAGCTGCGTTCTCCTCTAGCGTCTGGGCAAGACAGCTGGCTGAAGGTTAACATGTCGCTGCTCTCCAGGGAGCAGCTGCTATGTCACAGGCACCCCTCCAGTCTATAGATAGACACCATGAATACAGACTTTTCTCCATTAACCCCGCAGCTAGATGCGCTACACCGGCATGCAGTCGTCCCGCCTCCCTTTCGGACAAATGCTTGACAAGTTTGACCGCTTCCACTCCCTGATTCTCTGTTTGGATTTGGGAGTGTCTCTAAAGGACTAAAGTCCCCCCCGACTCATCCCAGACTGGGTCAGCTGGCCTAATAACCATGTATCCGACTTGTCACTGTACTGTGAACGCCTGAAACAGCTGACGGACTAATAGCGCGTTTTACCCCGTCACTCTTTAAACATTTGCACTGTCTCTATTTGGAGGGACGCGATACAGTCCGGCTTTGCATGTTTCACATTGTTTGGACTGGTTAAAATGTACTCCGACCGGATCAGCTGCGCACACGAGGAGGAAAATTGCCAAAACGTGCATCGATAGTGTCGTATGGCTCATTGACTAATGGAAAAATAATCAAAACCGACATTTGGGCCTTTTAACGGACGTAAAACTGCCATCCCAGTTATTTGAATTTTTCTATTAATATACCGTATTTTCCGGACAATAGGGTGCACCGAATTATCAATCAATCAATCAATGTTTATTTATATAGCCCTAAATCACAAGTGTCTCAAAGGGCTGCACAAGCCACTACGACATCCTCGGTTCAGATCCCACATAAGGGCAAGGAAAAACTCACAACCCAGTCAATGAGAATGACTATGAGAAACCTTGGAGAGGACCGCAGATGTGGGTGACCCCCCCCGTCTACTGGTCACATTCATCATTTCACCATGTACCAAATAAAATAGCTCCGAGGTCGGTAAGCACTACCAAAATAATTTCGTACATTAGGCGGGTTATAAGGCGCACCGTCGAGTTTTGAGATAATGAAAGGACTTTAAGTGCGCCTTTATAGTCCGAAAAATACGGTACTGTTTGTGTAGTTAGTGTTTCCCATAAACTGCCAAGATACCTGTGGCGGTGGGGGCGTGGCTATGGGCGTGGTCACCATGACATCATCGAGTAATTTGCATAATTTACTACAATGATTTGATTTTCTCTAAAAAGGCTCAAAAAATGTATACTTACTAATTAATAATAAGTTTTGTTTTAAATGTCCATCCATCCATCCATCCATCCATCCATCCATCCATCCATCCATCCATCCATCCATCCATCCATCCATCCATCCATCCATTTATTTTACAATATAATTACAACACTTTATGTACATATTTATATACAGATTTGAGCAATAAGTTATTCACTGAAATATATTTATTAATTGTGGTTCTTACAAAAAATATATCTTATAAAATATAAAAGCTAAAATGTCTCAAAGCTCTGCCCCTTTAATTAGTGCATACTAAATAGTTTCACTTTAGCCTACTACTACAGCCATATTATTTGCCAGCAACATAAAGTGAAACAGAGACAGAGGTGTCCTGCCACAGTCAGTAACAAATAAACAGAAAACAGTAGTGGTGGTAGATAGACACAGAGCTTCATCAAACATCTGATCCACTGAACAAAGAGCTCCAAAAATCTTGAACTTTAGACTGCCATCAGTTTTACTCCCTACACTTAACCATGTGTTTCCTACTGCCTGCAGACTTTGCACCCTTTGTTATATACACATGTTGTGTTTCTAATATAAATACATTTAATAAAGTCAAATACAAATAAGGCAACAAGAGAAGTATCCTACACTTCTTTTGTAAAATAAATCTGAGCAGCCGATATGGGCATCTACATCAACTATATGATTTGCCTGAGAAACTGGAGAGGACAAAAAAAAAAAAAAAAAAAAAAAAATTAATTTTTTTATTTGTGGCGGACGTAATTCTTTCGTGGCGGGCCGCCACAAATAAATGAATGTGTGGGAAACCCTGAGTTACGTGACAGGTCCCCGGGTGTCGCTAAGCTTGAAGGCTGCCAGAAGAGCAGCAGAAGAAGACGTTACGTGACGAGGGATGCAACTTTTTGAACGCTGGGGTTAATTAATTAAAGGCACCACTAGGGTTGCACAATTAATCACATTTTAATCTTAATCATGATTTTGGCTGCTACATTTAAAATGAGGGTGATCGTCGGCGATATTAACATTTAAAAAACCAGGCTCTGCTGCATATCAAATTCAAGTTTGCTGTGGTCTGGAACAACATGGCACACAAACAACTATGAGAAATGCAGCCAATATTACATACATATGTGTCATGAGACATGCAAATATAAATTAAATACACAGAGGACATAAGTAAAGGATATTAAATTAACTCAAATATACCTACAAATGAGGGGTAATGATGCAATATGTACATACATCTAGCCTAAATAGCATGTTAGCATTGATTAGCTTGCAGTCATGGATTGAATAAAATCAACAAAGCTCACTTTTATGCTTTCACGCACAGCATTAAACGTTTGGTGGACAAAATGAGACAAAGGAGGAGTGGCATAAAACACGTCTTTCTGTGGCAGCGTCGGAGAAAGTTGTACATGTAAACAAACTACGACGAGTTCAAGGATCGCTGAAATTAGTAGGACTAAACGGGGCTTGCCAAATACTCATCAGTGAAGCATTTTTAAAAAAAACAGTGGGATTTCCAACAATTAGGAAGGTTTGTGGCATGTTTGTTATCCTACAGAAAATATATTGAAAATTTTTTTTTTCCTTCATTTTTTTCCATTTTCACACATTTCTGTGAAAGCGGTCCAGGGAGCCACTAGCAGCGTACTCGCGTAACATCAACCGCGCACAGAGGGACCCCCTGTCCATCTACCTATCAAAACACACGCTTAAATAACAGATGTAATACCGGTTTATTTAGCAAAGACACAAGCGGTAGGAAATGACAGGATTAATGGATGTCCTATATTTACTGTGAGCAGTACACTCTGTTCCCTGTATGTGTCTTTTGTGTGCATAATCTTACTTCTTTGCACTTTATGATCACACTCTGCAGTGGCATGTTTATTTTTAGTAAGCCCCTTTGTCTTTTGTACATTTTATTTTATAACTGATGAAGTACTTTTTTTGATTACATTTCATTTTGAAATGAATGCCCAGTGAACATAGTATTTGTTTAAAACAGAAAGGGCCATGAAACCAATATGTTTTACAAAACATAGTGTATAATCGTGATTTTGGGGACTTAAAGGACAATGACACTTTTTTTTTAATTTTTAATTTTGACTTTTGTTCACAATCTTTATGTAAGACAAGCACACTTTTTCTTTTTTCATACGTTCTAACTAGGGTTGTAACGGTACACAAAAATGTTGATTCGGTACGTACCTCGGTTTAGAGGTCACGGTTCGGTTCATTTTCGGTACAGTAAGAAAACAACAAAATATACATTTTTTGGTTATTTATTTACCAAATTTGTAAACAAAACTGATTTTCTATAAAATTGTTAGCGTTTGTGTGTGTTTGTGGAAAATAATTGTGTTGCCTTTGCTAGCATGTCTCCCAAAGCTCTTGGATCACAACACTTGGAGGGGGCACCGCAAATGTCATTCACAGCAACTGTAAGCTTCATTACCAAGAAAACATCAGAGCAATCCTCTTCTTTCTTCCGTCGCTCGTTATAATCCGGTATTGAGAAAACAAACTAATGCCCCGGTAGTTAAAAATAAACATCTCGGTCAATAACCTGATCAATTCTTCTTTTAATCTACAGCCGATTGAGTTTCCCACCACACAACAAGGCAACGGAGCCCTGAGCACGGTGGGAATAAAATGGGTCAAAACTAATGAAAGCAATGCTGATGATTGATTTCTGCCAGCGCTTGGCTTTGAATTTGAGGCTGGAGAAAATCGTTTGTTTTCACAGTGGAACCTCTAAAGTTGAATAACCCTTTCAAATATGAGTAATTTGACATTTTAACCCTTGTGTGGTGTTCGGGTCTGTTATTAAAAGAAAAATGATACAATTAATTAGGGCTGCAGCAACTAATCGATTAAATCGATTAAAATCGATTATTAAAATAGTTGCCGATTAATTTAGTCATCGATTTGTTGGATATATGCTATGCGCATGCGCAGAGTTTTTATTTTATTTTATTTTTTTTATTTTATTTTTTTTATTTTTTTTTATTTTTTATTTTTTAATAAGCCTTTATTTATAAACTGCAACATTTACAAACAGCTGAGAAACAATAATCAAAATAAGTATGGTGCCAGTATGCTGTTTTTTCCCAATAAAATACTGGATAGGATAGAAATGTAGTTTGTCTCTTTTATACGATTATTAATCGATTAATCGAAATAATAATCGACAGATTAATCGATTATCAAATTAATCGTTAGTTGCAGCCCTACAATTAATTAATTTTTCAAACTGAGACTCACTGACTTTGGCTCATTTTCTGTGAAGAACATATATCAGAATACATATTTAATGACCACACACACCATACACCCCCCTACACATTTCTATAACATATAAGATGTCCGTGTCCACTGGACCCGGGGATAATAGAAGTGTGGAGATTGATGTTCTGTGTACCACACACACACACACACACACACACACACACACACACACACACACACACACACACACACACACACACACACACACACACACACACACACACACACACACACACACACACACACACACACACACACACACACACACACACACACACACACACACAAGCAGGCCTAGACAGAAGGAGGACAGAGTGTAGTTACACAGAACATCAGAGGGTCAAATGTGCGAGAAAATGAGAGCAGACAGTGTTGACAAACAATGTTGCAACCTTGTGTGGGAACCGCGGGTGCAGAAACACAAAAGAAGAATCCCCGTGGGATGCAGAAACTGGCAGAGAAATTTTTCCGTGCAACGTTCATATTGTTACTCAGACAGCGTTTGTGGGTCTGATGGACCCGTTGCATTTTGTGGCTTTTAATGCCTCACAATCAAACACTTTTAAGTTGAAATACTGAACAGATGTTTATTTGGATAAGGTAAACATCTGTTCAGTATTTTAACATAAAAGTGTTTGATTGTGAGGCATTAAAAGCCACAAAAGGCAACGGGTCCGTCCGACCCACAAACGCTGGCTGAGTAACAACAATATGAACATTACACAAGAGTTAATGGAAACAAGTCACACATGTTGAATATAAACACATCACCAGACATCAAATCAGTCATTTGCTCAAGCAGGTGTGTTTGAATCTCCTTTTTTTGACCATCAGATAATCGAGAAATACCATTAATCAATTAGCTGTACATGAAAAGCTAATTTTACTCGTCTAATAGGTGGGTTGCAATCATGTGACCGAGAGGCACATCGGGGCACTTCTGGGTTTCAGCCGATGGCTTAGAGCCCCATTAGGCTACTGTTTATTTATCCCAATATGTGCAGATTTAGGCTGAAATAGAAAAAAAAAATGTGATGGAGTGGATTTTTACACTCTTAAGAACAATATATTTTTTAAAGATTTGAACCATTTATCATCCCCAAGAGTTTACTGCTACCTCACTTCACTTGATACTTAAACAGTATTTAGAGAAGTAAGACTAATATCACCAAAGACGCTATAATGTGGTCATCCGTGTCCAATAAAGCACTTGGCTTTCCTGCACAACAACTACTAAGCTTTTAGTTTCTGTTATGAAAACGGACAACAAAAATACAGTGGATCGGACCAACAATCACAATATTTATTACTAGGATTTAACATGACGTTACTTTATTTGCACAAGCAGGTCTTCTAGTTATACAGAAGAACACAAACTAATGCGGTCGTTTGTCATTTCATTACGTTAAGTTCTGCTCTCAAACACTACTAATAAATAGAATAGAATAGAATAGAATGGACTTTATTGTCATTATATTTGCATATAACGAGATTAAGGACTTCAATTTAAGGTGCGGTAGTGGGTTAAGTGGGTAGTGCAGTAAAGTTAAAGTACCAATGACTGTCACACACACACTAGGTGTGGCGAAATTATTCTCTGCATATAGTCTTATAGTCTTCCGGGTTTGAACTCACAACCTACCGATCTCAGGGCGGACACTCATAACCGCTAGGCCACTGAGTAGTATATAGTAAATAACATAGTAGAGAATAAAATCGATCGCATCACAGAAAGTTTCTCAAACAAATCAAATGTTCAAACAAACATTTTACAAAGTGATCACTGCAGACACAAGCGGTCCGATTGTATTCCACAATCAGAATCAGAAATACTTTAATAATCCCGAAGGGGAAATTAAGATTTTTAGCACAATCCCATTCAAGAGCAGACAAACATTACAGGGAGACGGAACAGGGTCTACCAACTTGAGAACGTGAGAAACAGATAAACGCTGGGGGAGGGGAGACTGAGGCCAAGGGGGAAAAAAAACTCATAGCCATAGCACACAAACATGTGTGTAAGAGGGAAACATCAAAGGACGTTAAAGACATTAAAAGAGCAGAGCTGATGCAACCAGCCACTTCTACACACAGCCACAAAAGCAAAACATATACACTGTGGTGGCCTCTGCGGTGTTCCACGTCATAGTCTGCTGGGGTGGGGGGGGAGAATGGCCAAAGACAGGAGCAGACCCAACAAAGCAACCAAGCGAGCCGACTCCACCTTCGGCCGCCCACCAACTCTCGGCCAGTGTCCAAGATGATGAAAGTGATCATTTTAGGAGCCGTTTCCTTCGACGCACTTTTGTTTCTTTCTGACTATTACCTTTATGAGCCACTTGTTTCAGGACTCTATGAAAGCTATTTCCTATATCTCTCTATTTGAACGACTGGAACACCCAAGAACGAGACAGCAATACGACATTTTTTTTTTCCCTCAAACCCGACACTCACTCTCACTTGTTTTATTGCTACGCTCAAGCTGCCTGACCATCGTGTCAATTAAGCCGCCCGGAAGAAAACCGGATGTGACATCATATGCAACCCTCCCATACACAGACTTTTGCATCATGGGCAATTATGCAAATTAAACGATGACGTCTCACCACCACAAATACTGTACATTGCAAGCTGAGGGGAAACAATGTAATGACTGACAGAAAAACCTCTTCCTGCAGCGTGGCCTCACTAAGACTAACTAGATATTGGCCTGCCGTGTTGTTCCCTTTTTTAAAAGTGATGAAAGGCAGCGAGGCCCCGCTGAGTCTGCTGGTGCGGGGAACAGACCGTAAGGGGCAGGGGCCTCCCTCTAATGGTCATTCTGTTTGACGCTAAAGCTCCATTCTGCTCACAACCGCCAGCTGACTTGACTGGGATGCAGGTCACCCACGCCTGCGTGATTAGCTATAATTCTGCCATTCGTGCAGAGAAAATACAGGATGCAATTTGCTTTGTGGTCCACACTCCCAACCCAGTGGGAGCAGCTGTAGGTACAGGAGGTGTGTAAAAGGGTTGCCAGCCATCCCTGGAAAAACGTAGTCATCCCGCATTTGGAAACAAATGTTCCCATCCTGTACTGAGCCTAAAAAGGACACATATTGTCCCGTATTACTGTGAGAATAAGAAATAGTTCATCACTGTTGGCGTTGACCCACTTTTTGTGCCTTTTTACGCATTGAAATCAGAAAGGTTGCGCATTTCTGGAAGTCCGCGCGTCTCCGGGACACAGATTATACTTTTATTTATTAAAGGGTAAATGGGTTATACTTTGTGACAGTCTCTCACTGTCGGGGTTCCATGGACCACCAAGGACTGACATGACTGGAGCAGTTTTGACTTTGTTTTATTATTTCAATAAAACGTTAGTGCAGGTCAGGTCGCTTTTCAGCTCCTTCCTCTTCCCACTGCTCGCTCTTCCGGTTGCTTTTCAGCCGCCCTCGTCCTCTCCGTCTGCCTCTCTCACTCTCTTCCGCGCTGCATCCGTTGCTGGCTTTCCAACTCCTTCTCTCCCCTCGTTCTCGGCTGCCGCCCTTTTACACACTGAGGGGGGATTACACAATTGTGCCCAGCCGGGCGATCCCCGCACCTAAGGTTCATTACGGTGTCGGCCCCGGCATGCCCTGCCTCGCTGTCGATTTGCTGGCCACGCCTCCCCACATACTTGTATAGCGCTTTTCTACTCAAAGCGCTTTGACACTATTTACACATTCACACACTGATGGCGGGAGCTGCAATGCAAGGCCCTAATCACGACCCATCAGGAGCAAGGGTGAAGTGTCTTGCTCAAGGACACAAAGGACGTGACAAGGTTGGTAGGAGGTGGGGATTGAACCAGGAACCCTCAGGTTGCTGGCACGGCCACTCTCCCAACCGCGCCATGCCGTCCCCACCCAACTGACCCTGCCTTCTCTGAGTCAAAACTCCGGTTTGCTTGTTTTTTTGACCGATTATCGCTTTCCGCCGCCGGTGTTTTGTTTTGTTTATATTTGCCAGGTCAAAATTCTATTCCCGTTTATTGTGTTTTTATTGGTCGTAAATTTTGATTCGCCGAAAGTTTTATCAATGACAAATACTGCCTCAGTTTGCACTCGGACAACTTTACCGCAAGGGTATGTCAAAAGAAAGACTTGATGGTAAACACTAAGGCAGGGGTCACCAACGTGGTGCCCGCAGGCACCAGGTAGCCCGTAAGGACCAGATGAGTAGCCCGCTGGCCTGTTCTAAAAATAGCTCAAATAGCAGCACTTACCAGTGAGCTGCCTCTATTTTTTTAAATTTTATTTATTTACTAGCAAGCTGGTCTCGCCTTGCTCGACATTTTTAATTCTAAGAGAGACAAAACTCAAATAGAATTTGAAAATCCAAGAAAATATTTTAAAGACTTGGTCTTCACTTGTTTAAATAAATTCATTATTTTTTTACTTTGCTTCTTATAACTTTCAGAAAGACAATTTTGGAGAAAAAATACAACCTTAAAAATGATTTTAGGATTTTTAAACACATATACCTTTTTACCTTTTAAATTCCTTCCTCTTCTTTCCTGACAATTTAAATCAATGTTCAAGTAAATTTATTTTTTATTGTAAAGAATAATAAATACATTTTAATTTAATTCTTCATTTTAGCTTCTGTTTTTTCGACGAAGAATATTTGTGAAATATTTCTTCAAACTTATTATGATTAAAATTCAAAAATAAATTATTCTGGCAAATCTAGAAAATCTGTAGAATCAAATTTAAATCTTATTTCAAAGTCTTTTGAATTTCTTTGAAAAATGTTTGTTCTGGAAAATCTAGAAGAAATAATGATTTGTCTTTGTTAGAAATATAGCTTGGTCCAATTTATTATATATTCTAACAAAGTGCAGATTGGATTTTAACCTATTTAAAACATGTCATCAAAATTCTAAAATTAATCTTAATCAGGAAAAATGACAAATGATGTTCCATAAATTATTTTTTAAATTTTTTTCAAAAAGATTCAAATTAGCTAGTTTTTCTCTTCTTTTTTTCGGTTGAATTTTGAATTTTAAAGAGTCGAAATTGAAGATAGACTATGTTTCAAAATGTAATTGTCATTTTTTTGTGTTTTCTCCTCTTTTAAACCATTCAATTATGATAATGAATATTTCCAGTATTTCCACATTTACCCATTCACACACACATTCACACACTGATGGCGGGAGCTGCCATGCAAGGCGCTAACCAGCAGCCATCAGAGGCAAAGGGTGAAGTGTCTTGCCCAAGGACACAACGGACGTGACTAGGAAGGTAGAAGGTGGGAATTGAACCCCAGTAACCAGCAACACTCCGATTGCTGGCACAGCCACTCTACCAACTTCGCCACACCGTAAATATCATTAATTATTAATAATAACATAGAGTTAAATGAGCAAATTGGCTATTTCTGGCAATTTATTTAAGTGTGTATCAAACTGGTAGCCCTTCGCATTAATCACTACCCAAGAAGTAGCTCTTGGTTTCAAAAAGGTTGGTGACCCCTGCACTAAGGTGAGTGTAAAGTTAACTTCATCCTGTGCCATGTCGCCAGTAAATGACTTGTTTTAGTCTTTGTGAGTCCATGGAAACTTCACTTTTATCTCCCGCTGGGTCTTTGAGCTCTTATTTGACTGCTTTAATGTGTGACAGCGGGACTAAGATGGATGTTAAAGTGACTCCTGAAATCACGGCTGTCTTCCTGCCTTGCCGTAGACAACGTTGGCGATCATCTTTGTAAGACCTCCACTTACATTAACGCAATGCAGATGACGGTGAAAAGCGAGGTAGCGACCGATGCTGTATGCTAGCTCGATGCATATTTTTACTGTCGATGAAATGCGCATCGAGGCTAGAAAATGTGCTTTATCCGATCACTCGATTAACTGAACAAACTAATCGTTAGATTTCTCGAGTACTAGTTTTGTAGTACCAATATGTATTTCGATACTTTTCGAAAAACTTTTGAAAAATAAAGGCGTCCACAAAAATTTTCATTGCTGGCAATCATTTTAACAGAAAGGATGGGAATTTTAAGATTTCTCCAGAGATGTTCAATAGGATTCAAGTCTGGGCTCTGGCGGGGCCACTCAAGGACATATTAAAGAGTTGTCCTGAAGCCATTCCTTTAATGTGTTGGATGTGTGCTTAAAGGCCTACTGAAAGCCACTACTACCGACCACGCAGTCTGATAGTTTATATATCAATGATGAAATCTTAACATTGCAACACATGCCAATACGGCCGGGTTAACTTGTAAAGTGCAATTTTAAATTTCCCGGGGAACTTCCGGTTCAAAACGCCTTTGGAGGATGAAGTAAGCGCGTGACGTAGCCAGTTTAACAGAGGTATGGCTTCCCCTATTGAAGCCAATACGAAATAGCTCTGTTTTCATTTCATAATTCCACAGTATTCTGGACATCTGTGTTGGTGAATCTGTTACAATTTGTTCATTGCATTATGGAGAAAGAAGCTGAGCAAGCAAAGAAGAAAGTCGGTGCGAAGCGGAGTATTTTGCGAGGGAAGTCAGCAACACAACACAGTCGGTGTTTCATTGTTTACATTCCCGAAAGATGCAGTCAAGATCGAAGAACTCGGACAACAGAGACTCTTACCAGGATGACTTTGACTTCGTTAACAGACGCAGACGCGATACCGTGAGTACGCTTCCAAACATTTGATCGCTTGCTATAACTAGCTCGAGCTAGCATAACAAACACCTAGGTGTTTGTTATGCGGGATTAATTTGTGGCATATTAAATATAAGCCTGGTTGTGTTGTGGCTAATAGAGTATATATATGTCTTGTGTTTATTTACTGTTGTAGTCATTCCCAGCTGAATATCAGGTCCCACCCGCGCGCTTCCAAACATTTGATTGCTTGCCCGTACGTGCGTGTCATGTACGTAACTTTGGTTAAATATATAAGCGTTATGAACCTTGGGTTAGGTGAACGGTTCTTTGGGCTGAGTGAGTGAGTGTGTGTGTTGTGCAGGTGTTTGAATTGTATTGGCGGGTTATATATACGGGATCCCGTCCATATTACCCGCTCGAGCTATAACTAGCTCTAGCTAGGAGCTAGCATAACAAACACCTAGGTGTTTTTATGTGGGATTAATTTGTGGCATATTAAATATAAGCCTGGTTGTGTTGTGGCTAATAGAGTATATATATGTCTTGTGTTTGTTTACTGTTGTAGTCATTCCCAGCTGAATATCAGGTCACCCCCGGCTCTCACAGCATCTTCCCTATCTGAATCGCTTCCACTCCCCACTAGTCCTTCACTTGCACTTTACTCATCAACAAATCTTTCATCTTCGCTCAAATTAATGGGGAAATCGTCGCTTTCTCGGTCCGAATCTCTCTCACTTCATGCGGTCATCATTGTAAACAATAGGGAACTTTGCGTATATGTTGAATTGACTACGTCACGCTACTTCCGGTAGGGGCAAGCCTTTTTTTTATCAGATACCAAAAGTTGCGATTTTTATCGTCGTTGTTCTATACTAAATCCTTTCAGCAAAAATATGGCAATATCGCGAAATGATCAAGTATGACACATAGAATAGATCTGCTATCCCCGTTTAAATAAAAAAATGTCATTTCAGTAGGCCTTTAAGGTTGTTGTCCTGCTGAAAGATGAACCGTCGCCCCAGTCTGAGTTTTTTTGCTGCATTCATATTTCCCTCTATCCTGACGAGTCTCCCAGTTCCTGCTGCTGAAAACCATCCCCACAGCATGATGCTGCCACCACCCTGCTTCACTGTAGGGATGGTATTAGCCTGGTGATGAGCTTTTTATTAAACATGACACCTGGCATTCACGCCAAAGAGTTCAGTCTTTGTCTCATCAGACCAGAGAATTTTGCCTCCCGTGGTCTGAGAGTCTTTTAGGTGCATTTTGGCTAACTTTTACAAAGGAATGACTTCCGTCTGGTCTGACTGGTAGATTCCTGCAGAGATGGTTGTCTTTCTGGGAGGTTCTTCTCTCCACAGAGGAATGCTGTAGCTCTGACAGAGTGACCATCGGGATCTTGGTCACCTGGTGATGTGCGGTTCTTGGTTTTTATTAAACATGACGCCTGGTAATCACGCCAAAGAGTTCAGTCTTTGTCTCATCAGACCAGAGAATTTTGCTTCCCGTGGTCTGAGAGTCTTTCAGGTGCATTTTGGCTAACTTCTACAAAGGAATGGCTTCCGTCTGGTCTGACTGGTAGATTCCTGCAGAGATGGATGTCTTTCTGGGAGGTTCGCCTCTCCACAGAGATCTTGGTCACCACCCTTTCTAGGGCCTTTCTCCCCCGATCACTCAGTTTAGACGACCGGTCAGTTCTAGAAAGGGTCCTGGAGGTTCCAAACTTCTTCCATTTACCGATGACTGAGGCCCCTGTGCTCATTAGAACCTTCAAGGCGGCAGATATTATTCTGAACCCTTGCCCAGATTTTTGCCTCAAGACAATCCTGTCTCGGCTGTCTACAGACTATTCCTTGGACTTCATTCTTGGTTTGTGCTCTGCCATGCACTCAAGTGTGGGACCTTTATATACTGTATAGACAGGTGTGTGCCTTTCCAAATCATGTCCAACCAACTGAGTTTACCACAGGTGGACTCCAATCAAGCATTTAGAATATGTGCATATGTTTTTTTCATTTACCATTTTGGAGTAAGGCTGTAACATAACAAAATTTAGAAGAAGTAAAATGCTGCGAATACTTTCCGGATGCACTGTATAGTCTGCCATATTCTAGCATTAGGTTAGAATTGAGCAGAAAGCTTTACTGACATTGTAATAAATACTTCATGATTTATGGTTGTCACTCTTGGTCTGTACAATAATCATAAATAATAATTACAAGACCATGGCTAAAACTACATGGATAAGACATGTAAAAAGGTAAAAAAAACAATTTTTTTAAAGAGAATTTGTACGAAATTCAGTCAATTCTCTTGCATTAGTTTAAGCTACGTGGGTGGTTTGGACTGCGCTAGTAATTGGCAACGGGTCAACCAGCTGAATGTGGCATCTACGTATCTATTTGGGCATAACAGGGGAGCTATTTAACTACATTACCTGTCTGTCTGTTCATTGTGAAAGTTTGGATGCTCGTCGTTTAAATGTTTACCAAAGTTTGAAGTATTGCCACCTTTGGCAAGGCATGTTTTAAAGCACCGCTTGCAGAGGAGTGCTTCCGTGTTTATAGGTTAAAGTTAAAGTACCACTGATAGTCACACACGAGGTGTGGTGAAATTACTGCATTTGACCCATTCCCTTGTTCCAACCCCTGGGAGGTGAGGGGAGCAGTGAGCAGCAGCAGTGGTTGCCGTGCTCGGGAATCATTTGGTCATTTAACCCCCAATTCCAACCCTTGATGCTGAGTGCCAAGCATGGGTCCCATTTTTATAGTCTTTGGTATGACTCGGCCGGGGTTTGAACTCACGACCAAGGGCGGACACTCTAACCACAAGGCCACTGAGTTGGTAAATATAAAGGTTCACCTTTATCATTAGTTTTGAAGCCAAAATACATCCGTATAGCGCTTGGGGTAGGGATGTAACGTTAAACGGTATTAATGATAATTGCGGTTAGTGTTACCGTTTTTGAATAAAAATGTTTAAAAAAAACTTGATAACTTCATTTTGATAAACTCACGACCTAGCTGGTGCCAGCTCGTTATCTTAAATGCTAGCGTGAAAACATGAGACTAAGGCTGCAACTAACAATTAATTTGATAATCGATTAATCTGTCGATTATTACTTCGATTAATAATTGGATAAAAGAGTCAAACTGCATTTCTATCCTTTCCAGTATTTTATTGGAAAAAAAACAGCATACTGGCGCCATACTTATTTTGATTGTTTCTCAGCTGTTTGTACATGTTGCAGTTTATAAATAAAGGTTTATAAAAAAAACAATTAAAAAAAGAAAAAAAATTGCCTCTGCGTATGCGCATACCATAGATCCAACGAATCGATGACTAAATTAATCGCCAACTATTTTTATAATCGATTTTAATCGATTAGTTGTTGCAGCCCTACATGAGACATAAACTTCTTTCCCAATTAAGAAACAATCTAAACTTATACAAACACATTGCTGTCTAACCAAAACTAAGATATTCAATTGTACTCATTGAACCTACAAGCTGTGCTCTCCTAGAACAACAGAGTGATTGTTCTTACACTCGGAGGAATACGAGGCGGAGGTGTTTTTACGGTGCGTTGAAGGACAGCGGAACAGAGTAGGAAGCCACAACACCCGCCAGAAACAACAAATAGTAATGGATTATGTTTGTTACGCACTTTTCGTTTAAAAACGTTTGAAAGTTCTACAGTACAAACTAGGGCTGCAACAACTAATCGATTAAAATCGATTATTAAAATAGTTGCCGATTAATTTAGTCATCGATTCGTTGGATCTATGCTATGCGCATGCGCAGAGTTTTTATTTTATTTTATTTTTTTTATTTTTTTTAAAAATAAACCTTTATTTATAAACTGCAACATTTACAAACGGCTGAGAAACAATAATCAAAATAAGTATGGTGCCAGTATGCTGTTTTTTTTCAATAAAATACTGGATAGGATAGAAATGTAGTTTGTCTCTTTTATCCGATTATTAATCGATTAATCTGAGTAATAATCGACAGATTAATCGATTATCAAATTAATCGTTAGTTGCAGCCCTAGTACAAACCAATATTTAAAACGACAAAAGCTGAGCCATCAAAACAGTAAGACTGAAACACTGTCAGTGAAGCATAGGAAACATAAAAATGTTTTTTAAACATTGTGTCTGTTAAATTTAGTTATTAAATAGATTAGAATATTTCAGTGTGTATAAGTACTTCTTGAGCACATTCAACAATGCCGCGATATTAATTATAACAGTCATATGACATTTTCATATAGTTACATCCTATGTACCACGATACATGTACACTGGATATTAATATAAACAATGGCAGCAAATATACAATATATAGGACACAGCTACGAACAATGGGAATAGACCTTTCTGCTCCGCCGCTCCCAGTCTGTGGAACGCTCTCCCTGACCACCTGAGGGCACCACAGACTGTGGATGCTTTTAAAAAAGGCTTAAAAACCTTTCTTTTTAAAAAAAAGCCTTTTTTTTTTTTTAGATATATGCATACTAGTTTTAGCTATTTGGCTGTTCTAGTTTTTATTTTTATTTTTTTATTTTTTTTAATACACTGTAGCACTTTGCGGTTGTTTACTCAATTTAAAGTGCTTTTTACAAATAAAATCTATTATTATTATTATTATTATTATTATATACTTGCATTTAAGAAGTGCCAATTAAACTGTAGTCTACATTTACAATGCGCAGGTTGGTTATAATAATAATATTTGGTGTTTATTGATGATGACACTGCATCGATAGTTTACTTTATGACATACTTGCCAACCCTCCCGTTTTTAGCGGGAGAATCCCGGTATTCAGCGCCTCTCCCGACAACCTCCCGGCAGAGATTTTCTCCCGACAAACTCCCGGTATTCAGCCGGAGCTGGAGGCCACGCCCCCTTCCAGCTCAATGCGGACCTGAGTGGAGACAGCCGTTCTCACGTCCGCTTTCCCAGCAGCTTGCCTGCCCAATGACGTCATAACATCTACGGCTTTTAGAGAGTAGAGTGCACAGCAAGGAGAGAGAGTTCTTGGTTTCTTATGTGGGTTTATTGTTAGGCAGTTTCATTAACGTCCTCCCAGCGCGGTAACAACACACAACAACAAGCAGTCACGTTTAGTCTACCGTAAGGCAGTCCGTCTGTCGTAAACAGCAATGTTGTGACACTCTTAAACAGGACAATACTGCCACCTACTGGATAGCCTGCAGAACACTGAAATTCAAGTATGTCTTTTATTTATATGTATAATAAAAAAAAATATATATATATAGCTAGAATTCACTGAAAGTCAGGTATTTCATAGATATATATATATATATATATATATGAAATACTTGATTTGGTGAATTCTAGCTGTAAATATACTCTCCTCTTAACCACGCCCTTAGCCACGCCCCACCTCCCGATATTGGAGGTCTCAAGGTTGGCAAGTATGCTTTATGAGCACTGAATGTTCATGTCACCTGGCTAGCGCTACCACCTAGCATCCAGTTTGACCTGCTCGTCTGGGATCTGACAAGCCAGTCGTGTTGGATCACAGCAGCGGGCTTAGAGAGGAAGCGAGCCTGTCACTCAGGCGGCGGTTGCCATAGCAGTCGTGTTAATCAGCCGCTGATCAATCTGCGCGGGGTATTTATGGCCAACGCGTCACGCCTTGGCCCTTGCCAGGATTCCCCTGGACTGTTTGCCAAGGCACAAGTGCATCACCACCACACCTGTCAGTCGGCCCAACAGGTGATGTGCCAAACTATAGTATCTAGGAGTGTGACCGTATACCATATCCTTATAGCCCGGGTTCTTATCTCTGGTGAACTATCCTGGCACACAGCTTTGGCGTTATCCACTTGACTCTATCGGGAAGGCAACATGTTCCCAAACAGGAGACTATAACGCCGAAACAGGGTTTTTTAAGCGCTGACCTCTCCTTGGCACTATCGCGAGCAAAGCACTTTATTTGTTTACAGTAGACGTGTGACTATGCACCTAATGTGTGGGAAGTGGGTGCACCGCAGCACTGTACCTAATTCAGTGTTTCCCACACATTCATTTATTTGTGGTGGAAAATTAAGGAAAGAATTAAGGCCGCGACAAATTTTTATTTATTTATTTATTTTTTTAATTTTTTTTTTTGTTTGTTTTTGTTTTTTTTGTGTCCTGTCAAGCTTCTCGGGCAAATCATATAGTTGATGTAGATGCCCATATTGGCTGTTCAGATTTACTTTACAAAAGAGAAGTGTAGGATCAAGATTTTTGGAGCTCTTTGTTCAGTGGATCAGATGTTTGATGAAGCTTTGTGTCTATCTACCACCTCTGCCTCTGTTTCACTTTATGTTGCTGGTAAATAATATGGTTGTAGTAGTAGGCTAAAGTTAAATTATTTAGTATGCACTAATTAAAGGGGCAGAGCTTTAAGAGACATTTTAGCTTTTATATTTTTATAAGATATATTTTTTGTAAGAACCACAATTAATAAATATATTTCAGTGAATAACTTATTGTTCAAATCTGTATATAAATATGTACATAAAGTGTTGTAATTATATTGTAAAATGGATGGCTGGATGGATGGACGTGTAAACAAAACTGTTATTATTAATTAGTAAGTATACATTTTTTGAGCCTTTTTAGAGAAAATCATATCATTGTAGTAAATTATGCAAATTAGTTGACCACGCCAATAGCCACGCCCCCACCGCCACAGGTATCTTGGCAGTTTATGGGAAACACTGTAATTTATGAAAAATGTAACGTAAGCGGAAGTTTCAACAAGTTGCTCTCTGTCGTGCGGGCTTAACAACCACCTCCCGTGTCTCCAAAGTCCCATCCCGTCCCTGCGCACAATGCGGTCCTTTATATGAGGGCCCCCGTGATCAAGTCTGCTCCTCCACTCATGTCTTTATTGTCTCCGAACGAGAACAGAGCGCTCTTTAGAGAAGAAGGCCCGAGCTCACCCGCGAATCATGCGCCAGTCGGGCCACCGCGCTCGCTACGCGCTTCGGGGGTGACGCGGGACCTCTGGCCTCTTGAGGGCGCCGCTTTTTGCGGGGGTCACAGAGAGGCAGTTTTATGGGTGGCCCAGATCGCAGTAACAACATCAGCTCTCCTCTCCTCTTTGGTGTGCTGCTGCTGCTGCAGGCGGTTTTAGGCCTGGTTTCTGGCCTCGCACTTCCAGCTACAGCAATGAAGGGACAGCCAGCACACGGAGCATATGCCTAGCGTCATGTTCTGCGCTCGGAGCATGTTTCCGCCAACTGTCTTCCCCTGTTAGATGCACAACACAGAAGATTTATCATGACTTAGGGTGCTTAATTTAAAGCAGTGTTTTTCAACCTTTTCTGAGCAAAGGCACATTTTTTTCATTGGAAAAAACACAACAAGCCGAAATCATTGAAAAATGAAACTCGGTAGCCGATATTGACAATAAAAAGTCGTTCTCGCAATTGTTGGATACGACTTTAAACCATAATCCAGTGTTTTTCAACCACTGGTGTGTCGTGGGAGATTATCTAATATCACCTATTTGGGTTAAAAATATTTTTTTGCAAACCAGTAGTGGTGTAACGGTACGTGTATTTGTATTGAACCGTTTCGGTACGGGGGTACCGATTCAGTTCGGAGGTGTACCGAACGAGTTTCCACAAGGACATATTACGTAGCGTAACGCACGTCGTGTAAACAATGCACACCGAGGTACAACACACGGCATGCTAGCAGCTAACGGGCTAGGATAGAATGACCATACGTCCTCTTTTCCCCGGACATGTCCTCTTTTGCGGAGCTGTCGGGGGAGATTCTTAAATGCCTCAAATCCGGCATTTTGAGTTAGGGTTGCGTGTATTTTCAATGTACGTCCAGGGTTAAGAAGGGGTTAAAAACAAAACAAATTGTGCGCACAGCAGCATTGGTGAGGGAGGGACAGAGACAGAGAGAGAGAGAGAGTTATGATAAACGCTCATGCGTCGCCAGGCTCTGCTTTTTATCCATAGATTTATCAGATTTAATTTTTTATTATCTATAGCAGGGGTGTCAAAAGTGTGCCCCGGAGGCCATTTGCGGCCCACAGCTAATGTTTCAAAGGCCCCCGGCACATTCTAAAAATATTATTAAAATAAACAAAAACATAACAAAAGCAAACTAAAAAAGACTAAAGGTGAAATGTAATTTAGAAAAAGTTGCAATGTTGACTAATAAAACAAAGCTGTTTTTTTTTTTCTTTCAAACTGTCATTGCTGAAAACATAATATTGAATCAAAATCAATGTTATTATGAATTATTGACCTATCCAAGGTTCCCATTACGTCACATCAAATATTCCACTAAGAAAAATATTTTTGGTGGAAGATTTTGCAAATTTGGTAAGTAAATAACCCAAAAATGTATATTTTGTTGTTTTCTTACTGTACCAAAAATGAACCGAACCCTGACCTCTAAACCGAGGTACGTACCGAACCGAAATTTTTGTGTACAAACCAGTAATTATACTCTGCAAATTATGTTGTTGTTATTTAGTGTCTGTGCTGTCTAGAGCTCGGCAGAGTAACCGTGTAATACTCTTCCATATCAGTAGGTGGCAGCCATTAGCTAATTGCTTTGTAGACGTCGGAAACGGCGGCGGTAGGCAGGGTGCAGGTAAAAAGGTGTCTAATGCTTAAACCAAAAGTAAACAAAAGGTGAGTGCCCTTAAGAAAAGGCATTGAAGCTTAGGGAAGGCTACGCAGAACGAAACTAAAACTGAACTGGCTACAAAGTAAACAAAAAGAGAATGCTGGACGACAGCAAAGACTTACTGTGGAGCAAAGACGGCGTCCACAATGTACATCCGAACATGACATGACAATCAACAGTGTCCCCACAGAGAAGGATAAAAACAACTGAAATATTCAAAGGAAGACATGGACATGCTACAGGAAAATACCAAAAAAAGAGAAAAAGCCACCAAAATAGGAGCGCAAGACAAGAACTAAAACACTACACACAGGAAAACAGCAAAAAACTCAAAATAAGTCAGGGGCTGATGTGACAGGTGGTGACAGTACACCTACTTTGAGACAAGAGCTATAGTGATGCATGCTTGCTTATGGTTTAAAGTCATATCCAACAATTGTGACAACAACTTTTTACTGTCAACTGAGTTTCGTTTTTTAATGATTTCTGCTGGTGGTGTGCCTCTGGTATTTTTTCAACAAAAAAAAAAGTGCCTTGGCTCACTGCCATAACCAAGCATGCATCACTATAGCTCTTGTCTCAAATTAGGTGTGCTGTCACCACCTGTCACATCACGCCGTGACTTATTTTGAGTTTTTTGCTGTTTTCCTGTGTGTAGTGTTTTAGTTGATTTTAATTCTTTAATATTTTTGAGTAATCACAGTGAAAAGTTAAATAAAATCCTACTAAATATATTTGGGATCCAAAAGGTCCCCCACTCATAAAGTGATACATTTTTATTATTATTTTTTTTACTTTTAACACTTAAATTACGAGATCAACTTCAGATATATCTGTCGATTTTACGTTTGAACTATTATTTTGTTTGTTTTATGCTCTTTTGTCGAATAAAACTTTGATGTTTTTGTATGGCAACCACACAATATATGCAATATTTTTTCCACATAACATTTTAAAGTGATATTTTTTAACTAATAATTCATTATAACATAGATTTTTTCTCTTTTTTTTTTTTTAGCAATGGCAAAAAAAAGAAAAATAAACAAAGACAAAAGAAAAAAAACAGCCTGCATGGCAGCTTTGTGTCAACATTGCAAGTTTTTCTTGTTAGATTTCACCTCATTCCACTTTTTTAAAATGTTTTTCTAAATTTTTGCAATATTATCAATTTGGCAATTTTTGCAGAATGTGTGGCGGGCCGGTAAACAATTAGGTGCGGGCCGCAAATGGCCCCCGGGCCGCACTTTGGACACCCCTAGTTTAGGGAATACAATACGGATGTAGTCACAGAGTAGAGGGGGCGGGGAGGTGGAAAATCAGTATGCATTCAGCCGTCTGCTCCTCTGCATTTAAAAAATGGACAAAAAAAAAAAGCAAGGTTGCTATGGTGACAAATCCCGAATCTTTGCATGCTGGGACCCACTCCACCCTGTGCCCACCTCTGGCTGAGACCCAGTGGCTTTGGGGCTCAGATCGCAGACCCGGCCTACTTAGCAAGGATCAGGCATCATGTCCAAAGCTCCAAACTGGATCCCTGAGCAGGAACGTGGGCCAACGGACACTGGTGGCTCAGTAGATGACGTTGATTTGGTTTTTGCATGCGATTTAAAAGTCCCTCGTGTTCGATTTATGGGATTGCGTATGCCTGATAAGTGACGAGAAGTGGCAGTTGCAGCCAGTTTGTCATCAGATAATCCCGATATAGCAGCTTATCGCGCATATTGTTAACACATTTGGTGTTTTGGTCGTCCAGAATGTGACGAGAATTAAGGCTGCTGTCAAAGATGGCGCCATATATTTAATATGGCGCCATCTGCACGCTGGTCGGTGTTCAGAAAACGGGGCCGTTTGCAAAGTTGTTTCTTTTTGGAGTTAATGCAACAGATGAACACCAGTGTTTCCCATAAACTGCCAAGATACCTGTGGCGGTGGGGGCGTGGTCACCATGGCATCATCAAGTAATTTGCATAATTTACTACAATGATTTGATTTTCTGTAAAAAGGCTCAAAAAATGTATACTTACTAATTAATAACAGTTTTGTTTTACACGTCCATCCATCCATTTTACAATATAATTACAACACTTTATGTACATATTTATGTACAGATTTGAACAATAAGTTATTCACTGAAATATATTTATTAATTGTGGTTCTTATAAAAAATATATCTTATAAAATATGAAAGCTAAAATGTCTCTTAAAGCTCTGCCCCTTTAATTAGTGCATACTAAATAATTTAACTTTAGCCTACTACTACAACCATATTATTTACCAG
Source organism: Entelurus aequoreus (assembly GCF_033978785.1). Lineage (NCBI taxonomy): Eukaryota > Metazoa > Chordata > Actinopteri > Syngnathiformes > Syngnathidae > Entelurus > Entelurus aequoreus. The sequence continues at coordinate 85,125,973 of NC_084733.1, forward strand.
CAACATAAAGTGAAACAGAGGCAGAGGTGTCCTGCCACAGTCAGTAACAAATAAACAGAAAACAGTAGTGGTCAAATACAAATAAGGCAACAAGAGAAGTATCCTACACTTCTCTTTTGTAAAGTAAATCTGAACAGCCTATATGGGCATCTACATCAACTATATGATTTGCCTGAGAAGCTGGACAGGACAAAAAAATAAAAAATTAAAAAAAAATTAAAAAAAATGTTTTTAAATTTCTGGCGGACGTAATTCTTTCGTGGCGGGCCGCCACGAATAAATGAATGTGTGGGAAACACTGAACACACACAAAAAAAAAAAGTTATGCCACTACTTTCAAGCATCACGCACGTCGTGCGGTTGCCCAAGTGACAGACTGCGTGCATGTGCTGAAGCCGATGTGTCGCCGGGCGTAACCGGCTGACGTGCAGCTGTTATGACAGTCGAGTTGACATTTCGCTGCGCCTCAGGCCCGGGAATAATTACAAGGTTTGATAGCCTAAAAACACAGTGGGCACGTTCGAAAGAATGCTAAAAAGAAAAGAAAGAGAAAGCATGGCTCGACTGTGTAACAACAACACGTAGTTCACTCATCTGGAAGTGTGAGTCTATAAAGTGCAAACTGTGCAGAGGAAAAGCAACATGGCCTATTCCAGCTGATTTGATTGTTGTAATTAACCAATTAATCTACAATAGCGCCTCAATTTATGAGCATAATTAGTTTTAGATCAAAGTTTCCCATTGAAATTAATTGAAATCTATTTTAACCGCACAATTTTTAGCATGTAACATCTAGGGATGTCCGATAATGGCTTTTTGCCGATATCCGATATGCCGATATTGTCCAACTCTTTAATTACCGATTCTGATATCAACCGATACCGATATCAACCGATATATACAGTCGTGGAATTAACACATTATTATGCCTAATTTGGACAACCAGGTATGGTGAAGATAAGGTGCTTTTTAAAAAAATGAATCAAATAAAATAAGATAAATAAATTAAAAACATTTTCTTGAATAAAAAAGAAAGTAAAACAATATAAAACAGTTACATAGAAACTAGTAATTAATGAAAATTCGTAAAATTAACTGTTAAAGGTTAGTATTATTAGTGGAGCAGCAGCACGCACAATCATGTGTGCTTACGGACTGTATCCCTTGCAGACTGTATTGATATATATTGATATATAATGTAGGAACCAGAATATTAATAACAGAAAGAAACAACCCTTTTGTGTGAATGAGTGTAAATGGGGGAGGGAGGTTTTTTGGGTTGGTGCACTAATTGTAAGTGTATCTTGTGTTTTTTATGTGGATTTAATTTAAAAAAAAAAGATACTGATAATAAAAAACAAAACAGATACCGATAATTTCCGATATTACATTTTAACGCATTTATCGGCCGATAATATCGGCAGACCGATTTTATCGGACATCTCTAGTAACATCCCTTATGGAAAGAAAAACAAACGTTTCGATTAGAGATGTCTGATAATGGCTTTTTTGCCGATATTCCGATATTGTCCAACTCTTAATTACCGATTCCGATATAAACCGATACCGATATATACAGTCGTGGAATTAGCACATTATTATGCCTAATTTTGTTGTGATGCCCCCGCTGGATGCATTAAACAATGTAACAAGGTTTTCCAAAATAAATCAAGTCAAGTTGTGGAAAAAAATGCCAACATGGCACTGCCATATTTATTATTGAAGTCACAAAGTGCTTTTTTTTTTAAACATGCCTCAAAACAGCAGCTTGGAATTTGGGACATGCTCTCCCTGAGAGAGCATGAAGAGGTTGAAGTGGGCGGGGTTGAGGTGGGAGTAGGGCAGGGGTGTCCAAAGTGCGGCCCTGGGGGCCATTGGCGGCCCGCCACACATTCTGGAAATGCTATTGCAAAAATTAAAAAAACATAAAAAAAAGTGGAATGAGGTGAAATCTAACTAGAAAAAGTTGCAATGTTGACACAAAGCCGCCATGCAGGCTGTTTTTTTTCTTTTGTCTATCTTTATTTTTCTTTTTTTGCCATTGCTAAAAAAATAATTAATCAATGTTATAATGAATTATTGACCTATTCAAGGCTCCAATTATTTAAAATATTTCACTTTAAAATGTTTTATGTGGAAAATATTGCACAAAATATTGTGTGGTTGCCATACAAAAACATCAACATTTTCTTTGACAAAAGAGCATAAAACAAACAAAATAATAGTTAAAACGTAAAATCGACAGATGTATCTGAAGTTGATCTCGTAACTTAAGTGTTGAAAGTAAAAAAAATAACATAAAAATTTATCACTTTATGAGTGGGCCACTTTTTGGATCCCAACTATATTTAATGGGATTTTATTTATCTTTTCACTGTGATTACTCAAAAATAATAATGAATTAAAATCAATGGTGTCCTGCATTATTGATCTTTTTAAGGCTCTAAGTACTTCACATCAAACATTGCTTTCTGAATGTTTTGGGCAGTGGGGGAAATACTGCATATTTCAGTTTTATTATAAAAAAAACAAAGTTGTCTTTGACAGAAAAGGCATAAAACCTTTTTTTTTTTTTTTTAACTTTATACCAACCTGAAGTTTATATACTGTAGAGATTTACTGTAAGCGTTAAATAAAAATAAATAAATAATAATTTTGTTTTTAACATTTTAATGACTTAGACCCTTTATGGTCCCCGGGAGCCCTAAAGGTAAAAAAAAAAAAAATCCATATATTTTGTTATAGTTTGAAAATGAAAAATATCAAATTTTTCCGTGTTTGGCCCTCATTGGAAAAAGTTTGGACACCCCTGGAGTAGGGGGTGGCGGGGGGTGTATGTTGTAGCGTCCCGGAAGAGTTAGTGCTGCAAGGGGTGCCTTTAGTGTCGTCACGTCCGCTTTTCCTCCATACAAACAGCGTGCCGGCTCAGTCACATAATATATGCGTCTTTTACACACACACACACAAGTGAATGCAAGGCATACTTGATCAACAGCCATACAGGTCACTATGAGGGTAGCCGTATAAACAACTTTAACACTGCTACAAATATGCGCCACACTGTGAACCCACACCAAACAACAATGACAAACACATTTCGGGAGAACATCCGCACCGTAACACAACATAAACACAAAATAACAAATACCCAGAACCCAGCAAGTATGCTCTAGTATACTTTGAACTGAAGCTGTGTGCCTTCATTGTTTTTGTAGCTGTTGTTTTGAGGCATGTTTAAAAAATTAAAAATAATAATGCAAAAAAGTCAAAATATAGTATTTTTAGTTGTAGTGGGTATCAGGATTATCTCAGGGAGAGCATGTCCCAAATTCCAAGCTGCTGTTTTGAGGCATGTTAAAAAAAAAAAAGCACTTTGTGACTTCAATAATAAATATGGGAAAACCTTGTTTTTGATTGATTGATTGAAACTTGAATAAGTAGATTGCACAGTACATATTCCGTACAATTGACCACTAAATGGTAACACCCGAATAAGTTTTTCAACTTGTTTAAGTCGGGGTCCACATTAATCAATTCATGGTAAAGTTACATTGTTTAATGCGTCCAGCGGGGCATCACAACAAAATTAGGCATAATAATGTGTTAATTCCACGACTGTATATATCGGTATCGGTTGATATCGGAACCGGTAATTAAGAGTTGGACAACATCGGAATATCGGATATCAGCAAAAAAGCCATTATTGGACATCTCTAATATAAAGTCAACTAGTTTGTCCACTCAACTGCTACTTTAAATCCCCATTCTGAGAGGCACATTCCATATTTGAGCATTATCTTGTTTGACAGCTTGCCTTCCCTTCACCGATCGCCCGTAGCGGTCATCTGTCATTTTGTTCACCCACCTTTCGGACGAGCACAATGTTTGGCTGAAATAAATCACGTCATGGAGGACACGTACAATCGCTGTAGCTCTTAATAACTTAGTCGAGATGTCTGCACGGAACCTTCAAGTAACAAAGTAACGAGTGAATCACTTTCTTTGTGCGCGTATCTGTGTGTGTGTGTGTATGTGTGTGTGTGTGTGTGTGTGTGTGTGTGTGTGTGTGTGTGTGTGTGTGTGTGTGTGTGTGTGTGTGTGTGTGTGTGTGTGTGTGTGTGTGTGTGTGTGTGTGTGTGTGTGTGTGTGTGTGTGTGTGTGTGTGTGTGTGTGTGTGTGTGTGTGTGTGTGTGTGTGTGTGTGTGTGTGTGTGTGTAGCTCTTGAGCTCCAATACAAAGGTCCCAAAAAACTAAAGGGGAATGTTATTCTGAGGTTACCGTAGCAACAGGAGCTGCAGTTGAATCCGCTTGCACTTTCTTGCGGTCTGTGTGGCAGCTCCTCGTGAGCGGTTGCAATAAAATCACCGCTTGTCTCCGCAGATGATTTGATCCCCGAATGTTTGGTGTCGGGCAGAGTTGAGGTTGTGTGTGTGATGTTTGGAAGGTGTTTGTACGTCAGCTGTTGCTCATCAGCGCTGCATGTCCGGATCTGTTGTTGTGGTGAATCTCAACAGGCTGCTTTTTTTTCCCCAGCCAAACGTCCCCAAGTGTCCTCTCTCCATTTTAAACCCCCTCCTGGCCGCCATTGCTCGAATGCGAGCCTGGTGGACCACATCCATTCAGCAGAACCCGATCAAAAAGCAGCTTCCACGGCCCCGGCCCTCTCTCCAAACTCTTTTCCCGGAGAATTTCTCACTGACTCACCATGTTTTCTCAGCAGGGGAATGTCTAGTAATACGCCTGAGCTGGCGAACGACATTGTTCACCAGTCAATCATCCATGGATGACTTTTTTCACTCTTAGACTGAGACCTAGACAAACTTTATTGATCCACAAGGGAAATTGTTCCACACAGTAGCTCAGTTACAAAGTATGGATATTTTATTGAAGTCATTTGTATTTTAGTTTTTATCCTATTAGTTATGCAAGATTTTATTAAGTTATATTTATTTATTTATTTATTTACTGTATATATATATATATATATATATATATATATATATATATATATATATATATATATATATATATATATATATATATATATATATATATATATATATATATATATATATACACACCGTATTTTTCTGACTATAAGTCACAGTTTTTTTCATAGTTTGGCCGGGGGTGTGACTTATGTGTGAAATTATTAGCACATTACCGTAAAATATCAAATAATATTATTTAGCTCAGTCACGTAAGAGACTAGACGTATAAGATTTCATGGGATTTAGCGATTAGGAGTGACAGATTGTTTGGTAAACGTATAGCATGTTCTATATGTTATAGTTATTTGAATGACTCTTACCATAATATGTTACGTTAACATACCAGGCATGTTCTCAGTTGGTTATTTATGCCTCATATAACGTACACTTATTCAGCCTGTTGTTCACTATTCTTTATTTATTTTAAATTGCCTTTCAAATGTCTATTCTTGCTGTTGACTTTTATCAAATACATTTCCCCCAAAAATGCGACTTATACTGCAGTGCGACTTATATGTTTTTTTCCTTCTTTATTATGCATTTTCGGCCGGTGCGTCTTACACTCCGAAAAATACTGTGTATATTTATATATATATAATTTTTTTTATTTTTTTATTAATCTTCATATGTCTTACTTGTATTGTATTCTTTATCTCGACACATGGTTTTCTTATTTTTATTTTCCAACATTCCTCAGATGAGCCATCTGACTCAGGGGTTATCGGCTGTGCTCGTGGGGGCGCTTTTGTGTCAGCGTCCTGGTGGCCATGGTCTGATGACCTCCTGGTGCAGATGGCTCCTGTGATAGTGTTTACTCACATGTTTCCTCTGTACTCAGCCATGCAATCATTGGTCCATATAGTTGCATATGTGTGTGTTTGTGTTTGGTATCTGTATCCGTGCGTACGTATGTGATAATGGGGGATATGGGTCACTGGGGTATTGTTTTTAACTTTGTAAAGCACTTTGCGTTGCATTTCTTTTATGTATGAAAAGCGCTTTATAAATAAAGTTTGATTCGATGATTTGAAAGGATAAAGCAGGTATTACGTAGACTAAAAATGTGCCATAGTAGCAATATAACATATATATGTTCTGCAGGTGGCAGGACCTGGAACTATATTGGAAGTGGGTTTGTGAAACGGATGACGTTTAGCATAGTCTAAATCACCGGGTATCGTCAGGCACGTGTCCAAGTCTTTAGTGGACAGATCGCGGGACCTAAACTACCTTTCCTCTTCCATTTGTCCTTTTTGTCAGGCCTCCCCTTCCCGAGAGCTCCATGGAGAAAATGAAGCGGTTCAAGCGGCGTCTCTCTCAGACGTTGAGAGGGAGCCACACCATCGACGAGTCGCTGTCGGAGCTGGCCGAGCAGATGACCGTCGAGGAGAACGGTCTAAAGGACAACGGTAAGTTTCAAAGCACGTGTCGTGTCAGTGAGGTCCCGATGAAAGACGGGCAACATTTCCTGAAAATTAAAAAAATAAATAAATAAGTGCCAATGATTGTCACACACACACTAGGTGTGGCGAAATGACCCATCACCCTTGATCACCCCCTGGGAGGTGAGGGGAGCAGTGGGCAGCAGCGGTGGCCGCGCCCGGGAATCATTTTTGGTGATTTAACCCCCAATTCCAACCCTTGATGCTGAGTGCCAAGCAGGGAGGTAATGGGTCCCATTTTTATAGTCTTTGGTATGACTCGGCCGGGGGATTGAACTCACAACCTACCGACCTCAGGGCGGACACTCTAACCCAGGCCTGGGCAATTATTTTGACTCGGGGGCCACATTTGGAGAAAAAAATATGTCTGGGGGCCTGTATATCTATTTTTAGGAACACTAATACAAAACCTCACAATAATGTCTAATTGAATGCTAAAAACGTCATGACAGACCGCCTTAAAAAACGTAATGGAATTTTAAATGTTTCTATGAACGATAAAACACTGAATATTGACAAAATATGAATGTCACACCCCCTTTCGATCGACATATTTTACAATCAAGTGAAACGCAACAAAAATGCAACAAACAGTGAAATATGAACGCGAAGGGTACAAAATAAACCCTCCTACAATCTGATACTTGCTGAATTTCCCTTTAGGGATCAATAAAGTACTTTCTATTCTATTCTATATATCACTAAGCTTTAGAAAATCTCCTTCCGCGTCTGTGGAAACGCTTCCCGCCCACACTGCTTGGTGCCTCGTCTGAGCTGCTGTGACGTAGATTACCATAGTAACTAATTAGATGACCGTAGTAACGTGGTATGTCATCCATCATAAAAAATTTTTGGGAATATCCGGCGAGCCAGATTGAAAAGCTCAACGGGCCGCATGTGGCCCCCGGGCCTTAATTTGCCCGGGTCTGCTCTAACCACTAGGCCTCTGAGTAGGTTATCCACATTAGCAAAGTCTGTCATAAGTTTTGAGGAAAGACTCGCGGCACTTTCATTTCCGGTTTCTTCCGGAAATGTGTAAAAACGCAAATTCAGCTATTTTTACCAAAGAAATGGTAACGCTTGAAATCATTCAGAATATAAATTTATGAAAGAGTTTAATGGACAAATGTACAACCCCTGGTGTCAAAATATGGGAAATCACCAAACTTGGAGGATGTTCATTCAGTTGTTTGAGTTTTGCAGGAAAAAAAGCAGATAACAGACATGACAAAAAACTCTAGTCGTTTCAAATGTCAACTTTCTGTCTTTCAATCAATCAGTCAATGTTTATTTATACAGCCCTAAATCACGAGTGTCTCAAAGGGCTGCACAAGCCACAACGACATCCTCGGTTCAGATCCCACATCAGGGCAAAGAGGTAGCCCGCTTTCTGCACAGTCAGTTGCTACAGAGCTCCACACTTCATGTGACCTTCCAATTAGCCCACGTACAGTGCGCAGAGAGCTTCATGGAATGGGTTTCCATGGCCGAGTAGCTGCATCTAAGCCATACATCACCAAGTCCAATGCAAAACGTGGGATGCAGTGGTGTAAAACACGTCACCACTGGACTCTAGAGCACTGGAGACGCCTTCTCTGGACTGATGAATCACACTTTTTCATCTGGCAATCTGATGGACCAGTCTGGGTTTGGAGGTTGCCAGGAGAACGGTACATTTCGGACTGCATTGTGCCGAGTGGGAAATTTGGTGGAGGCGGAATTATGGTGTGGGGTTGTTTTGCAGGATTTGGGCTTGACCCCTTAATTCCAGTGAAAGGAACTTTGAATGCTCCAGGATACCAAAACATTTTGGACAACTCCAAGTTCCCAACCTTGTGGGAACAGTTTGAAACGGGCCCCTTCCTCTTCCAACATGACTGTGCACCAGTGCACAAAGCAAGGTCCATACAGACATGGATGGGATGAACTTGACTGGCCTGCACAGAGTCCTGACCTGAACCCGATAGAACACCTTTGGGATGAATTAGAACGGAGACTGAGAGCCAGGCCTTCTCCACCAACATCAGTGTGTGACCTCACCGATGCGCCTTTGGAAGAATGGTGGGAAATTCCTATAAACACACTCCGCAGCCTTGTGGACAGCCTTCCCAGAAGAGTTGAAGCTGTAATAGCTGCAAAAGGTGGAGCGACATCATATTGAACCCTATGGGTTAGGAACGGGATGGCACTTCAAGTTCATATGTGAGTCAAGGCAGGTGGCCAAATACTTTTGGCAATATAATGTAGGTATTTTATGTTATCTTTATTAGTTTTTTTAAAAACTTTTCATCATGTTAGGTGTGGCTGTGAACGCACGTAATGTTTGAGATTATAGATGATGGTCAGTATTGCTCCCTGAAGTAAAAATGCAATAAGTAACAAACTGCTCCCACTCACAGATACTGTAAGTTACATCTTTCCATTAGACCCGAGTGTGGCCTTGAAAGGAGCAGGGTAACGATTTGACTAAATCTGCAGGGAGCGCAGGAGAGGAGTGCACTGTCACATTGTTGCCATGGCACTCGGGGGGGGCGTCTGAAGGAATCCTTTAAAGTTTCCATGACATTGCCACGGCGTGCAACAAGCCACCCGTTTTTCTTTTGCCTTCCATCGGTTTTGTCCCGAACCGGTCGTCCAAGTCCATCCCCTCTCGCCTTGTCTGAGAACTGGACTTTTTGTAAGGCCCTCCTCTTGTTCCGTGATTAACATCAGCTTCGTTGGAAAGGGTCGCTCTTGCAGCCCGTGTAAGAGGAGACCGAATGAGACGAGATGTGATCTGAACTCTGTGGTTAAGGGGAAAGCGTTCTGGTGCTGATCCGATTATGTAAGAGTCATAACTCCGGGCCAGCGGTGTCAGCAGCTGCCCAGAGATAAGGCGGAGGTGGCGTCAGGACGTCAATATTGCGTACAAAAATGCTTTTTTTTTTTTTTTTTTTTTTTTTTTTTAGTGTTTATTGTTTGGAGTTCTTTATTCAAGCTGTAAAAAAAAAAAAAAATTAATCCACCGTAGCAATCATAAATGTTGACGTCTGCTTTGTGAAGTCTGTGGACTGGGTCCTGACTCATGCAAAGAACATGCTTCATTCATACTGATTTCAATTTAAAAAATGCACAGAAAGATGGAAAATAACTGGATGCCCAGCGGGATAGTTTGGATAAAGATAACGATAATGCTCACATAAGGGTATTCATTTATTGTCACTACAGACTGTGTAGATATCAAATTAGGCCGATTTAAGAAGCGCATACTGAATTTGTAACTGTCATCTTCACTTCCTGCCTACGAGAGCATTTGTCAGCGCGTCCTGGAAAAATCCAGTCCAATTTGAAGCCTTTGCAGTGAATTAATTCAGTCATTTTTTTGGTGACGAAACAATATATTAGTCTGATTATGATATCATTGTACTACTGTGTTGCCTTGTTAACTTTCACACTGTTTCCTTAGACTGTAACAATACATTAGTCTGATAGGATATCATTGTACTACTGTGTTGCCTTGTTAACTTTCACACTGTTTCATTAGACTGTAACAATACATTAGTCTGATTATGATATCATTGTACTACTGTGTTGCCTTGTTAACTTTCACACTGTTTCATTAGACTGTAACAATACATTAGTCTGATTAGGATATCATCGTACTACTGTGTTGCCTTGTTAACTTTCACAGTTTCCTTAGACTCTAACAATACATTAGTCTGATAAGGATATCATTGTACTACTGTGTTGCCTTGTTAACTTTCACACTGTTTCCTTAGACTGTAACAATACATTAGTCTGTTTATGATATCATTGTACTACTGTGTTGCCTTGTTAACTTTCACACTGTTTCCTTAGACTGTAACAATACATTAGTCTGATAGGATATCATTGTACTACTGTGTTGCCTTGTTAACTTTCACAGTTTCCTTAGACTGTAACAATACATTAGTCTGTTTATGATATCATTGTACTACTGTGTTGCCTTAACTTTCACACTGTTTCATTAGACTGTAACAATACATTAGTCTGTTTATGATATCATCGTACTACTGTGTTGCCTTGCTAACTTTCACACTGTTTCCTTAGACTGAAACAATACATTAGTCTGATAGGATATCATTGTACTACTGTGTTGCTTTGTTAACTTTGACAGTTTCCTTAGACTCTAACAATACATTAGTCTGATTAGGATATCATTGTACTACCGTGTTGCCTTGTTAACTTTCACACTGTTTCATTAGACTGTAACAATACATTAGTCTGTTTATGATATCATTGTACTACTGTGTTGCCTTGTTAACTTTCACACTGTTTCATTAGACTGTAACAATACATTAGTCTGATAAGGATATCATTGTACTACTGTGTTGCCTTGTTAACTTTCACACTGTTTCCTTAGACTGTAACAATACATTAGTCTGATTAGGATATCATTGTACTACTGTGTTGCCTTGTTAACTTTCACACTGTTTCATTAGACTGTAACAATACATTAGTCTGTTTATGATATCATTGTACTACTGTGTTGCCTTGTTAACTTTCACACTGTTTCCTTAGACTGTAACAATACATTAGTCTGATAAGATATCATTGTACTACTGTGTTGCCTTGTTAACTTTGACAGTTTCCTTAGACTGTAACAATACATTAGTCTGATTAGGATATCATTGTACTACTGTCTTGCCTTGTTAACTTTCACACTGTTTCATTAGACTGTAACAATACATTAGTCTGTTTATGATATCATTGTACTACTGTGTTGCCTTGTTAACTTTCACACTGTTTCCTTAGACTGTAACAATACATTAGTCTGTTTATGATATCATTGTACTACTGTGTTGCCTTGTTAACTTTGACAGTTTCCTTAGACTGTAACAATACATTAGTCTGTTTATGATATCATTGTACTACTGTGTTGCCTTGTTAACTTTCACACTGTTTCATTAGACTGTAACAATACATTAGTCTGTTTATGATATCATTGTACTACTGTGTTGCCTTGTTAACTTTGACAGTTTCCTTAGACTGTAACAATACATTAGTCTGTTTATGATATCATTGTACTACTGTGTTGCCTTGTTAACTTTCACACTGTTTCATTAGACTGTAACAATACATTAGTCTGATTATGATATCATTGTACTACTGTGTTGCCTTGTTAACTTTCACACTGTTTCGTTAGACTCTAACAATACATTAGTCTGATTATGATATCATTGTACTACTGTGTTGCCTTGTTAACTTTCACATGGTTTCCTTAGACTGTAACAATACATTAGTCTGATTATGATATCATTGTACTACTGTGTTGCCTTGCTAACTTTCACACTGTTTCCTTAGACTGAAACAATACATTAGTCTGATAGGATATCATTGTACTACTGTGTTGCCTTGTTAACTTTCACACTGTTTCCTTAGACTGTAACAATACATTAGTCTGATTATGATATCATTGTACTACTGTGTTGCCTTGTTAACTTTCACACTGTTTCATTAGACTGTAACAATACATTAGTCTGTTTATGATATCATTGTACTACTGTGTTGCCTTGTTAACTTTCACTCTGTTTCATTAGACTGTAACAATACATTAGTCTGATAGGATATCATTGTACTACTGTGTTGCCTTGTTAACTTTGACAGTTTCCTTAGACTGTAACAATACATTAGTCTGTTTATGATATCATTGTACTACTGTGTTGCCTTGTTAATTTTCACACTGTTTCATTAGACTGTAACAATACATTAGTCTGATAAGGATATCATTGTACTACTGTGTTGCCTTGTTAACTTTCACACTGTTTCATTAGTGAAGTGAAGTGAAGTGAATTACATTTATATAGCGCTTTTTCTCAAGTGACTCAAAGCGCTTTACATAGTGAAACCCAATATCTAAGTTACATTCAAACCAGTGTGGGTGGCACTGGGAGCAGGTGGGTAAAGTGTCTTGCCCAAGGACACAACGGCAGTGACTAGGATGGCGGAAGCGGGGATCGAACCTGCAACCCTCAAGTTGCTGGCACGGCCGCTCTACCAACCGAGCTATACCGCCCCACATTAGACTGTAACAATACATTAGTCTGATAAGGATATCATTGTACTACTGTGTTGCCTTGTTAACTTTCACACTGTTTCATTAGACTGTAACAATACATTAGTCTGATAAGGATATCATTGCACTACTGTGTTGCCTTGTTAACTTTCACACTGTTTCCTTAGACTGTAACAATACATTAGTCTGATAGGATATCATTGTACTACTGTGTTGCCTTGTTAACTTTCACACTGTTTCCTTAGACTGTAACAATACATTAGTCTGATAGGATATCATTGTACTACTGTGTTGCCTTGTTAACTTTCACACTGTTTCCTTAGACTGTAACAATACATTAGTCTGTTTATGATATCATCGTACTACTGTGTTGCCTTGCTAACTTTCACACTGTTTCCTTAGACTGTAACAATACATTAGTCTGATAGGATATCAAATGTACTACTGTGTTGCCTTGTTAACTTTCACACTGTTTCATTAGACTGTAACAATACATTAGTCTGATTATGATATCATTGTACTACTGTGTTGCCTTGCTAACTTTCACACTGTTTCATTAGACTGTAACAATACATTAGTCTGATAGGATATCATTGTACTACTGTGTTGCCTTGTTAACTTTGACAGTTTCCTTAGACTGTAACAATACATTAGTCTGTTTATGATATCATTGTACTACTGTGTTGCCTTGTTAACTTTCACACTGTTTCCTTAGACTGTAACAATACATTAGTCTGTTTATGATATCATTGTACTACTGTGTTGCCTTGTTAACTTTGACAGTTTCCTTAGACTGTAACAATACATTAGTCTGTTTATGATATCATTGTACTACTGTGTTGCCTTGTTAACTTTCACACTGTTTCCTTAGACTGTAACAATACATTAGTCTGTTTATGATATCATTGTACTACTGTGTTGCCTTGTTAACTTTGACAGTTTCCTTAGACTGTAACAATACATTAGTCTGTTTATGATATCATTGTACTACTGTGTTGCCTTGTTAACTTTCACACTGTTTCCTTAGACTGTAACAATACATTAGTCTGTTTATGATATCATTGTACTACTGTGTTGCCTTGTTAACTTTGACAGTTTCCTTAGACTGTAACAATACATTAGTCTGTTTATGATATCATTGTACTACTGTGTTGCCTTGTTAACTTTCACACTGTTTCCTTAGACTGTAACAATACATTAGTCTGATTATGATATCATTGTACTACTGTGTTGCCTTGTTAACTTTCACAGTTTCTTTAGACACTTAACAATACATTAGTCTGATAGGATATCATTGTACTACTAACTACTAACTATTGTACTACTAACTTGACTTGGGGGCCACATTTAGAGAGAAAAAATGTGTTTGGGGGCCGGTATATCTATTTTTAAGAACACTAATACAAATCCACAATAATGTCTGATTGAATGCTATAAACATTGTGACAGATCACCTTAAAAAAAATTTGTTTTACTGAATGAGACACCCAGAATGTACATGAAAATAAAGAATGTGGGATTTACCATATAACTATGAAGGATAAAACACTGAATATTGACAATATGTGAACGTCACACCCCCTCTCCATCGACATATTTTACAATCAAAGCGAAATGCGACAAAAATGCAACAAACAGCGAAATATGAACATGAAGGACTAAAAAAAAAAAAAAAACTACAATCTGATACATCTGATACATCACTAAGCTTTAGAAGTTTGTTGTGAAAATCTCCTTCCGCGTCTGTCCCTGACACCCGCATTTCCGGCTGGCCACTCTGGAAACACTCTGTGGAAAAGCTCCCTACCCACACTGCTTGGTGCCTTGTCTGAGCTACTGTGACGTAGATTACCATAGTACCTAATTATATTACCATAGTAACTACTTAGATTCCCATAGTAACTAATTATATTACCATAGAAACTAATTGTATTACCATAGTAACTAGTATATCATGCAAAAGCGCAGATTCCAACCATTGAAATACTTTGTATTAGAGATGTCCGATAACGGCTTTTTTGCCGGTATACGATATTCCTATATTGTCCAACTCTTAATTACCGATTCCGATATCAACCGATACCGATATTTACAGTCGTGGAATTAACACATTATTATGCCTGATTTTTAGGGATGTCCGAAAATGGCTTTTTGCCGATAATCCGATATTCCGATATTGTCCAACTCTTAATATCCGATATTCCGATAATGTCCAACTCTTAATTACCGATACCGATATCAACTGATACCGATATATACAGTCGTGGAATTAACACATTATTATGCCTAATTTGGACCACCAGGTATGGTGAAGATAAGGTCCTTTTTAAAAAAAATTATAAAATAAAATAAGATAAACAAATTAAAAAAAAATTCTTGAATAAAAAAGAAAATAAAACAATATAAAAACAGTTACATAGAAACTAGTAATTAATGAAAATGAGTAAAATTAACTGTTAAAGGTTAGTACTATTAGTGGACCGGCAGCACGCACAATCATGTGTGCTTACGGACTGTATCCCTTGCAGACTGTATTGATATATATTGATATATAATGTAGGAACCAGAATATTAATAACAGAAAGAAACAACCCTTTTGTGTGAATGAGTGTAAATGGAGGAGGGAGGTTTTTTGGGTTGGTGCACTAATTGTAAGTGTATCTTGTGTTTTTTATGTTGATTTAATTAAAATTAAAAAAATAAAAAATCCGATACCGATAAAAAAAACAACCCGATACCGATCATTTCCGATATTACATTTTAAAGCATTTATCGGCCGATAATATCGGCAGGCCGATATTATCGGACATCTCTACTAATTTTGTTGTGATGCCCCGCTGGATGCATTAAACAATGTAACAAGGTTTTCCAAAATAAATAAATAAATCAACTCAAGTTATGGAAAAAAATGCCAACATGGCACTGCCATATTTATTATTGAAGTCACAAAGTACATTTTTTTTTTTAACATGCCTCAAAACAGCAGCTTGGAATTTGGGACATGCTCTCCCTGAGAGAGCATGAGGAGGTGGGGGGGTGTATATTGTAGCATCCTGGAAGAGTTAGTGCTGCAAGGGGTTCTGGGTATTTGTTCTGTTATGTTGTGTTACGGTGCGGATGTTCTCCTGAAATGTGTTTGTCATTCTTGTTTGGTGTAGGTTCACAGTGTGGCGCATATTTGTAACAGTGTTAAAATTGTTTATACGGTCACCCTCTGAGTGACCTGTATGGCTGTTGACCAAGTATGCCTTGCATTCACTTGTGTGTGTGAAAAGCCGTAGATATTATGTGATTGGGCCGGCACGCAAAGGCAGTGCCTTTAAGGTTTATTGGCGCTCTGTACTTCTCCCTAATTCAGTGTACCACTACGTACAGTGGCGTTTTAAAAAGTCATACATTTTACTTTTTGAAACTGATACCGATAATTTCCGATATTACATTTTAAAGCATTTATCGGCCGATAATATCGGCAGTGCGATATTATCGGACATCTCTAATTACCATAGTAACTAATTACATTACCATAGTAAATAGTATATCATGCAAAAGCGCAGATTCCAACCACTGAAATATACTTTGTATAGTTCAAGACTTACGGTCATTAGAAGACATCACTGCACATCATAATGGCAGCTACAGTTTCCATCTTAAAGATCTAAAAAAAATATTCGGGAATGTCCAGCGGGACAGATCGAAAAGCTTAACGGGCCTTAATTTGCCCAGATCTGATGTAGAACATGCCACCGGAGTGGCACAAATGGTTGTCATGAAAGCCAGAAACGGGCCCACAAAAACAACAAGCAAGAGTTTAAAAATAAGTAAAGGAATGCCTGTTTACTGACTTGTTTTTGTTTTTCTCCCTCCAGCGGAGCCCATCGTGAAGAATGGCCGGCCCCCGTCGGCCCACAGCGTCCACTCCTTTCTGCACCAGTACACGGGCTCCTTCAAGAAGCCGCCGCTGCGACGGCCTCAGAGCGTCATCGGCGGGGGTCTCGGCTCGCTCATGGCGATGCCTCGCAACGGCAGTCGCCTCGGTGAGGACGACACACGAGCTCGCTTAACACATTTGTTGATGCAAAGCCCACACTGCAAAAACTGAAATCTAAGTAAAATGAAATATCTCAAATAAGGGTGATAGTTGCTTATTTTCTGTCTGATAAGATCATTCTCTTCACTAAGCCGATTTTATGTTAGTGTTTTACTTGTTTTAAGGGCTTTGGTTAGAGATGTCCGAAAATATCGGCCTGCCGATATTATCGGCTGATAAATGCTTTAAAATGTAATATCGGAAATTATCGATATTGTGTTTTTATTATCGGTATCGTTTTTGTTTTTTTGTTTTTTATTTTAATTTTAATTTTTTTTTAATTAAATCAACATAAAAAACACAAGATACACTTACAATTAGTGCACCAACCCAAAAAACCTCCCTCCCCCATTTACACTCATTCACACAAAAGGGTTGTTTCTTTCTGTTATTAATATTCTGGTTCCTACATTATACATCAATATATATCAATACAGTTTGCAAGGGATACAGTCCGTAAGCACACTGCTGGTCCACTAATAGTACTAACCTTTAACAGTTAATTTGACTAATTTTCATTAATTACTAGTTTCTATGTAACTGTTTTTATATTGTTTTACTTTCTTTTTTATTCAAGAAAATGTTCTTAATTGATTTATTTTATTTTATTTTATAATTTTTAAAAAAAAGTACCTTATCTTCACCATACATGGTTGTCCAAATTAGGCATAATAATGTGTTAATTCCACGACTGTATATATCGGTATCGGTTGATATCGGTATCGGTAATTAAAGAGTTGGACAATATCGGATATCGGCAAAAAGCCATTTTCGGACATCCCTAGTTTTGGTCCTAAATGATCTCAGTAAGATATTACAGCTTGTTGCTGAGATTTGATGACCTATATTGAGTAAAACATGCTTGAAACTAGAATATCAACTGTTGAAAAGCTGTGTCATCAACACTCACATGTATAAAACTACTTTTATAAAGTAATAATTTCTTATTTCAAGCATGAAAATGATTTTGACACAATTGTGTCTCATAATAAAACCGATGACAGCCAAATGGACTTTGCTGTTTTATTTTCAATGAAACCATAGAAAATAGGTACTCATATAGTAGTACAGTTGGCACAGTACAGTAAACTGACAGTTAATATTTAAACATTTAACATGTGACATTTTAAACAATTTTGAACAGAAATAGTTCATGCACATTCAGATAAATTCCTCTAAATTACAATTAAAAAAATTTTGGCCGGGGACTGTATATATGCGCACTAATTGACTGAAAGAGCACGCACTTGGCGCGATGATGTCATGTTATCCATGGAAAAATGCATTTTTAGACCATATGATTTGCCTGAGCGGCTAGGAAACCCCGAGAGTAACAAGCGGTTGCTTTGTTGCCTTTCCATTAAGAACAATAAATTAGTTTTTAGTATAAGTTTGCTGGTTTCAAGAAATGTAATGCCGAGCGCATATCATTATGTCAAGATAATGGCACTAGCATTTACTTAATATTAGGGATGTCCGATAATGGCTTTTTGCCGATATCCGATATTCCGATATTGTCCAACTCTTTAATTACAGATACCGATATCAACCGATACCGATATATACAGTCGTGGAATTAACACATTATGTCTAATTTGGACAACCAGGTATGGTGAAGATAAGGTACTTTTAAAAAAAAATTATAAAATAAAATAAGATAAATGAATTAAAAACATTTTCTTGAATAAAAAAGAAAGTAAAACAATATAAAAACAGTTACATAGAAACTAGTAATTAATGAAAATGAGTAACATTAATGTTAAAGGTTAGTACTATTAGTGGACCAGCAGCACGCACAATCATGTGTGCTTACGGACTGTATCCCTGCAGACTGTATTGATATATATTGATATATAATGTAGGAACCAGAATATTAATAACAGAAAGAAACAACCCTTTTGTGTGAATGAGGAGGGAGGTTTTTTGGGTTGGTGCATTAATTGTAAGTGTATCTTGTGTTTTTTATGTTGATTTAATTAAAAAAAACAAAAAACAAACAAAACAAAAAAACGATACTGATAATAAAAAAAACGATACCGATAATTTCCGATATTACATTTTAACACATTTATCGGCTGATAATATCGGCAGGCCGATATTATCAGACATCCCTACTTAATATAAGAATGTTTTTCGACATATTGAGCAAAAAGGTCTCTTTTTTTTCTACCAAGAAAAGTGCACTTGTTATTAGTAAGAATATACTTATTTTAAGGTATTTTGGGGTTCATTGAGGTTAGTTAATTTTACTTGTTTTGGAAAGTCTTGACAAGCCAAATGTTCTTGTTCTATCGGCAGATAATTTTGCTTAGTTCAAAGAAAATACCCCTAATTTTTGTATTTTTTTTCTTCCTGTTTTTGAACACTGAGTTTTTGCAGTGCACTCGGGCGTGAAGAATCGCTGAATTCGAGTTCTCGTGTCGTAAAAAATAAGTAAATGAATAATTTTCGTTAGCTTGACTTTCTCCACTTTGGCACACACAAAGATGAATGTGAGCGGAAAGAACCCCGCTCGAGGCGTGTTTGCAAAAGCATAAATATGAGCTCGATCACCCGGTTCTACAGTAGGACTTCTGTTCCGAAACACCAGCCTGATTAATGACTGTGGGCAGTTTCAGAGCATATTTGTTTAAAATGCGTCCTGCTGAAAAAGTCCAAAAATAAATTTTATTGCAAGATGTTTGGATATTCTCTATAACAGCAGTGAAAACAGCGGTGCTCCTTGTTCTTTTCTTACACTGTACCCTGATCTTCTTCCATTGCAGATATCGTCCACGAGAACCTGAAGATGGGGTCGGACGGAGAGAGCGACCAAGCTTCTGGGACGTCCTCCGATGAGGTGCAGTCACCTACTGGTGTTTGCTTAAGGAACAGAGGGAACCGCCGCATCTCCGCTGAGGTAAGCGGCTTCATTACCATTCGTTACGTAAACCTGGAAGTAGCCTGCCAGCAAACAGACAAAAACACAGTACCGTATTTTCCGGACCATAGGGCGCACCGGATTATAAGGCGCACTGCCGACGAAAGGTCTATTTTCAATCTTTTTTCATATATAAGGCGCACCGGATTATAGGGCGCATTAAAGGAGTCATATTATTATAATTTTTTTTCTAAATGTAAGACTTCCTTGTGGTCTACATAACATGTGATGGTGGTTATTTGGTCAAAATGTTGCACAGATGATGTTTTACAGATCATCTTCAAGCCGCTTTCTGACAGTCGCTTCCACATGCGCCGTTTTGTGGGCGGGTCTTATTTACCTGGCTCACCTTCGGCAGCGTCTTCTCCCCGTCATCTTTGTTGTAGCGGTGTAGCGTGCAAGGACGGGAGTGGACGAAGTGTCAAAAGAAGATTACTTAAATCAATAACCGTAGCAGCATCTCTTCATCCGGAAACAAAAGAAGGCTGGAAATGTGTCCCGTGAGAAACCGTCCGACCGGAAATATCTAATAACTAAAGTTCCTTGGGTGAATAGTGTAAACGCACTATACCGGTATGTTTTAGCGCTTTCATGGAGAGTTTACTGACAGATATAAGTAAGAACTTTACACTACTTTATATTAGAAATGGCAACAGCGGAGGTTGAATGCCCCCTTAACAAAAAGAAAGAGAAAAAGAAGAAGATTATCGACTACAAAGGCAGACTCGCGCAATTGTTCAGGATTTATGCAGATCCCAAATACAGATCAGCAGGTACCAGAAGGTAAGAAAAGTTGCTTTTGCATAATATTGCGAAACAAAACGCCAGATAATGTCTTACCTTATACACACACCATAATAATACTCCTATGTTGAAGCACAGTACAATCCATGAAGTGGTGCGGCTTCATAGCTTACCAAAGTCGTAGTAAAACTTTTTGATAGATTTTTGTGCGCCTTGTGTAATGTTCTATATTTTCAATGGAACATACCGGATTTTTCGGACTATAAGTCGCAGTTTTTTTCATAGTTTGGCCGGGGGTGCGACATATACTCAGGAGCGACTTATGTGTGAAATGATTAACACATTACCGTAAAATATCAAATAATATTATGTAGCTCATTCACGTAAGAGACTAGACGTATAAGATTTCATGGGATGTAGCGATTAGGAGTGACAGATTGTTTGGTATATATATATATATATATATATACATATACATATATATATATATATATATATATATATATATATATATATATATATATATATATATATATATATATATATTAGGGCTGCAACTAACGATTAATTTGATAATCGATTAATCTGTCGATTATTACTTCGATTAATAATCGGATAAAAGAGACAAACTACATTTCTATCCTTTCCAATATTTTATTGAAAAAAACAGCATACTGGCACCATACTTATTTTGATTATTGTTTCTCAGCTGTTTGTACATGTTGCAGTTTATAAATAAAGGTGTTTTTAAAAAAAAAAAGCCTCTGGGCATGCGCATAGCATAGATCCAACGAATCGATGACTAAATTAATCGGCAACTATTTTTATAATCGATTTTAATCGATTAGTTGTTGCAGCCCTAATATATATTTATATATTATTTATATATATATATATATATATATATATATATATATATATATATATATATATATATATATATATATGTATATATATGTATATATATATATGTATATATATGTATATGTGTATATATATTTATATATATGTATATATATATATATATATATATATATATATATATATATATATATATATATATATATATATATATATATATATATATATATATATATATATATATATATATTATTTATATATATATATATATATATATATATATATATATATATATATATATATATATATATATATATATATAGCGCACTTTCCACGCGCGCGATGATGTCACGTTATCGATGAGAAAATGCATTTTTAGACAATATGATTTGCCTGAGCGGCTAGGAGACACCGTGAGTAGCAAGCGGTACAAAGTAGATAACAATAATAATAATAATTTAAAAAACAAAATAAAAAAATATTATTTTTTTTATTTATTTTTCTTTTACTTGGGACTACTCGCGGGCCTGATTTTGGACGCCGGCGGGCCGAATCCGGCCCGTGGGCCGTAGTTTGGGGACCCCTGCTTTACAGAGAGTACATGGGACAATGAAAAAGGAGGATTACCTCCAAATTCTTCAGGACAACCTGAAATCATCAGCCCGGAGGTTGGGTCTTGGGCACAGTTGGGTGTTCCAACAGGACAATGACCCCAAATACACGTCAAAAGTGGTAAAGGAATGGCTAAATCAGGGTAGAATTAAGGTTTTAGAATGGCCTTCCCAAAATCCGGACTTAAACGTGTGGACAATGCTGAAGAAACAAGTCCATGTCAGAAAACCAACAAATTTAGCTGAACTGCACCAATTTTGTCAAGAGGAGTGGTCAAAAATTCAATCAGAAGCTTGTGGATGGCTACCAAAAGCGCCTTATTGCAGTGAAACATGCCAAGGGACATGTGACCAAATATTAACATTGCTGTATGTATACTTTTGACCCAGCAGATTTGCTCACATTTTCAGTAGACCCATAATAAATTCATAAAAGAACCAAACTTCATGAATGTTTTTTGTGACCAACAAATATGTGCTCCAATCACTCTATCACAAAAAAATAAGAGTTGTAGAAATGATTGGAAACTCAAGACAGCCATGACATTATGTTCTTTACAAGTGTATGTACACTTTTGACCACAACTGTATAAGCCAATCCTACGTGCAAGAGTTGGGTAAGAGTTGAGCAAAAGGACGTTCGTATAATGACGCGCTTGTGTTGCAACGTTGATGTTCAGAATTCCGGTGTTTGTGAATGCACCTTGCGTCAGTGTGATGAGGAAGTATGTTGACAGAGGGATTTCAGAATATTAACAATCATGTTTGCTTCATGCCAGTGCCGTTTCAATCATGGATGCTACCACTGTTTTTGTTTTGTTTAGTACACGTCCTTGTGTAGAGTTGTGCCAAGTGCAGGAGAAAAAGAGCAAAACGTTCCAAGTATTGATTGTTCAGTTCTTTACAGCCTTTCGTTGCCGTCCCCCAGGTCGTGTTTTTTGTCAGCAATGACGCGTTTAATTAGCATTTGCATTTTACACGAAGCTCTGTGTGGAGAGTGTGTGTTCGTCTGGCCCACACAAGGTCAGCCGGACAAACACACACTCGCCACCTACTGTGATATACAACATACTGTTTGAAAGAGGCAAAAAAAAAAAAAAAACCCCAAGGTTTCACAGTTCAGCTTTTCTCCACCCACCACCACGACTTCCTCTTTTTCTCTCCTCTTTCACACACCCACACACACTCACTGGTGGCAGATTGTGATGCTGCTGCTCCGGTGGTTACATCACCACTTTCTACTGTGGTTATGTTGTTGTTTGCAAAATAACTTTCAATAGCATTTTTAATTGAACCGTTATTTAACCAGGGGGAAAAAAAATCCCATTTAGATTAAAAACCTCTTTTTCAAGGGAGTCCTGGCCAAGAGGCAGTTACACAAAAAAAATACATTTATATTATACATTGAAAATGACAGGATGGACATCAAGTAAAACACTAACTGAGGTTCCTTTAAATGCTCTGTTTGGATTTAAAAGCATTTAAGGATACAAATTCAGTCAGCTTCCAGTCTCTTTGTAACATGTTCCAAGCACAAGGAGCTGCAGAGACAAAAGCTTTTTCCCCAGGCTCAGTGCGAGCAAAAGGGACAGAGAACAACAGCTGATCGTTGGATCTCAGAGCATAAGAGTTCGTACTTCTCTGTGTACCGTATTTTCCGGACTATAAGGCGCACTTAAAATCGGGCGACCTTTGCAATGGACGTCGAGTGGATCTAGTATAATATTGTGAGAGTCCAGTCCATAGTGGATCTAACATAATAGTGTGAGAGTTCAGTCCATAATGGATCTAACATAATAGTGAGAGTCCATAGTGGATCTAACATAATAGTGTGAGAGTCCAGTCCATAGTGGATCTAACATAATAGTGTGAGAGTCCAGTCCATAATGGATCTAACATAATAGTGAGAGTCCAGTCCATAGTGGATCTAACATAATAGTGTGAGAGTCCAGTCCATAGTGGATCTAACATAATAGTGAGAGTCCAGTCCATAGTGGATCTAACATAATATTGTGAGAGTCCGGTCCATAGTGGATCTAACATAATATTGTGAGAGTCCAGTCCATAGTGGATCTAACATAATAGTGAGAGTCCAGTCCATAGTGGATCTAACATAATATTGTGAGTGTCCGGTCCATAGTGGATCTAACATAATATTGTGAGAGTCCAGTCCATAGTGGATCTAGCATAATAGTGAGAGTCCAGTCCATAGTGGATCTAACATAATAGTGTGAGAGTCCAGTCCATAGTGGATCTAACATAATAGTGGGAGTCCAGTCCATAGTGGAACTAACATAATAGTGGGAGTCCAGTCCATAGTGCATCTAACATAATAGCGAGAGTCCAGTCCATAGTGGATCTAACATAATAGTGTGAGAGTCCAGTCCATAGTGGATCTGACATAATAGTGTGAGAGTCCAGTCCATAGTGGATCTGACATAATAGTGTAAGAGTCCAGTCCATAGTGGATCTAGCATAATATTGTGAGAGTCCAGTCCATAGTGGATCTAGCATAATATTGTGAGAGTCCAGTCCATAGTGGATCTAACATAATAGTGTGAGAGTCCAGTCCATAGTGGATCTAACATAATAGCGTGATAGTCCAGTCCATAGTGGATCTAACATAATAGTGAGAGAGTCCAGTCCATAGTGGATCTAACATACTATTGCGATAGTCCAGTCCATAGTGGATCTAACATAATAGTGAGAGTCCAGTACATAGTGGATCTAACATAATAGTGTGAGAGTCCAGTCCACAGTGGATCTAACATAATAGTGTGAGAGTCCAGTCCATAGTGGATCTAGCATAATAGTGAGAGTCCAGTCCATAGTGGATCTAACATAATAGTGAGAGTCCAGTCCATAGTGGATCTAACATAATATTGTGAGAGTCCAGTCCATAGTGGATCTAACATAATAGTGGGAGTCCAGTCCATAGTGGATCTAACATAATATTGTGATAGTCCAGTCCATAGTGGATCTAGCATAATTTTGTGAGAGTCCAGTCCATAGTGGATCTAGCATAATCTTGTGAGAGTCCAGTCCATAGTGGATCTAACATAATATTGTGAGAGTCCAGTCCATAGTGGATCTAACATAATAGTGTGAGAGTCCAGTCCATAGTGGATCTAGCATAATAGTGTGAGAGTCCAGTCCATAGTGGATCTAACATAATAGTGTGAGAGTCCAGTCCATAGTGGATCTAACATAATAGTTTGAGAGTCCAGTCCATAGTGGATCTAACATAATAGTTTGAGAGTCCGGTCCATAGTGGATCTAACATAATAGTTTGAGAGTCCGGTCCATAGTGGATCTAACATAATAGTGTGAGAGTTCAGTCCATAGTGGATCTAACATAATAGTGTAAGAGTCCAGTCCATAGTGGATCTAACATAATAGTGTGAGAGTCCAGTACATAGTGGATCTAACATAATATTGTGAGAGTCCAGTCCATAGTGGATCTGACATAATAGTGTAAGAGTCCAGTCCATAGTGGATCTAACATAATAGTGAAAGTCCAGTCCATAGTGGATCTAGCATAATTTTGTGAGAGTCCAGTCCATAGTGGATCTAGCATAATCTTGTGAGAGTCCAGTCCATAGTGGATCTAACATAATAGTGGGAGTCCAGTCCATATTGGATCTAACATAATAGTGTGAGAATCCAGTCCATAGTGGATCTAACATAATAGTGGGAGTCCAGTCCATAGTGGATCTAACATAATCTTGTGAGAGTCCAGTCCATAGTGGATCTAACATAATATTGTGAGAGTCCGGTCCATAGTGGATCTAACATAATATTGTGAGAGTCCGGTCCATAGTGGATCTAACATAATAGTGTGAGAGTCCAGTCCATAGTGGATCTAGCATAATAGTGAGAGTCCAGTCCTTAGTGGATCTAACATAATACTGAGAGTCCAGTCCATAGTGGATCTAACATAATAGTGAGAGTCCAGTCCATAGTGGATCTAACATAAAAGTGGGAGTCCAGT
Source organism: Entelurus aequoreus (assembly GCF_033978785.1). Taxonomy (NCBI): domain Eukaryota; kingdom Metazoa; phylum Chordata; class Actinopteri; order Syngnathiformes; family Syngnathidae; genus Entelurus; species Entelurus aequoreus. The sequence goes on from NC_084733.1 coordinate 85,151,654, forward strand.
CCATAGTGGAACTAACATAATAGCGAGAGTCCAGTCCATAGTGCATCTAACATAATAGCGAGAGTCCAGTCCATAGTGGGACCAGCAGGAGACCATCCCGAGCGGATACAGGTCAGCAGCGCAGAGATGTCCCCAACCGATGCACAGGCCAGCGGTCCACCCCGGGTCCCGACTTTGGACAGCCAGCGCTTCATCCGTGGCCGCCAAACCTGTGCCCCCCCTTCCACGAAGGAGACGGGGGCAGAGCAGAAAAGAAACGGCAGATCAACTGGCCTAAAAGGGGGGTGTATTTAAAGGCTAGAGTATACAAATGAGTTTTAAGATGGGACTTAAATGCATCTACTTCTAATACTAAGGATGCATTAGTCCTCCCAGTTCATGACCTCGTGTGTCATGTTTGACAACAACCGTCAGGATGAGGAAGTCCTTCCGCCGGCAGTCAGGTAGGGCTGGAAACCAGCGCCGTTGTGAAATTACATCACAGGGATTACTGTAATACGGTCCAGATGGGCGCCTGTTGTAACCGATTAGGGCCGCTTGATTGGACAACGGCAGGGGATGGCGGCGGCCGGTGCAAAGGTCACGTGATGGATGTCAGCGCTTCCACGCGGGGACACAGCGGGACGGCACCGGACCCGTCGTCACAACGAGACCGAACTGTCTGGCACACGTTATGAAGATCCAAAGTGAAACGTCACTCTTTCTGTTTTTGCACTGATCCACGGTCCGCCTGGCCGCCACCTGCCAGTGACCCTCAGTGACACGTTAGTCAGACTGACGTTGAAATGTGGTCAAAGTTGTGTGTCAGACAGGAAGGACTGTTTTGAAGTATCCGGCCAAAAGTGTTGGAACATTTCTTAACTAGATTCTGCATCTCAGGAGGTCGATACCTGAAAATGTATTTGAAACAATTCTGTGCTTTATAGAAGCCAGAAGCTGTTCTCTTTCCCGTGCCACTGCTTTAGATTCCAGGCTGACTGACTGCGCCCTGAATAGCTTACTAATTTACCCTCACCTGGTTTGTTGTTGTTTTAATGCTAGACAAAATATTATTTAAAAAAAAGTCATGATGATGTCCTCCTCGTCCATTTCATTGGAGCAGGGCTCTCCGACAAAATACCTTAAAATAAGTATATATATATTCTCACTAATAACAAGTGTACTACTATATGAGTACTTATTTTCTATTGTTTTATTGAAAATAAAGCAGCAAAGTCCATTTGGCTGTCATCTGTTTTAATATGAGACACAATTTAGTCAAAGTCATGATTTTTTTTTCATGCTTGAAATAAGAAATGATTACTTTAAAGGCCTACTGAAAGCCACTACTACCGACCACGCAGTCTGATAGTTTATATATCAATGATGAAATCTTAACATTGCAACACATGCCAATACGGCCGGGTTAACTTATAAAGTGCAATTTTAAATTTCCCGGGAAACTTCTGGCTGAAAACATCTAGGTATGATGACGTTTGCGCGTGACGTCAAGGGCTGAAGCGGAAGTATTCGGACACCATTGTGTCCCAATACAAACAGCTCTCTTTTCATCGCAAAATTCCACAGTATTCTGGACATCTGTGTTGGTGAATCTTTTGCAATTTGTTCAATTAACAATGGAGACTGCAAATAAGAAAGCTGTAGGTGGGATCGGTGTATTAGCGGCTGGCTGCAGCAACACAACCAGGAGGACTTTGAGTTGGATAGCAGACGCGCTACTGTCCTCACCTTGACTTCCTCCGTCTCCGGGCCGCCGACCGCATCGATGATCGGGTGAAGTCCTTCGTCGCGCCGTCGATCGCTGGAACGCAGGTGAGCACGGGTGTTGATGAGCAGATGAGAGCTGGCGTAGGTGGCGAGCTAATGTTTTTAGCATAGCTCTGTCGAGGTCCCGTAGCTAAGTTAGCTTCAATGGCGTCGGTAGCAACAGCATTGCTAGGCTTTGCCAGGGGGTACAGCATTAACCGTGTGGTTACAGGTCCAGAGTTTGGTAGTATTGTTGATCTTCTATCTATCCTTCCAGTCAGGGGCTTATTTCTTTTGTTTCTATATGCAGTTAAGCACGATGCTATCACGTTAGCTCCGTAGCTAAAGTGCTTCGCCGATGTATTGTCATGGAGATAAAAGTCACTGTGAATGTCCATTTCGCGTTCTCGACTCTCATTTTCAAGAGGATATAGTATCCGAGGTGGTTTAAAATACAAATCCGTGATCCACAATAGAAAAAGGGGAGAGTGTGGAATCTAATGAGCCCTTGTACCTAAGTTACGGTCAGAGCGAAAAAAGATACGTCCTGCACTGCACTCTAGTCCTTCACTCTCACGTTCCTCATCCACGAATCTTTCATCCTGGCTCAAATTAATGGGGTAATCGTCGCTTTCTCGGTCCGAATCGCTCTCGCCGCTGGCGGCCATCATTGAAAACAATGGGGAAATGTGAGGAGCCTTTCAACCTGCGACGTCACGCTACTTCCGGTACAGGCAAGGCTTTTTTTTTTATCAGCGACCAAAAGTTGCGAACTTTATCGTGATGTTCTCTACTAAATCCTTTCAGCAAAAATATGGCAATATTGCAAAATGATCAAGTATGACACATAGAATGGATCTGCTATCCCCGTTTAAATTTTAAAAAATTCATTTCAGTAGGCCTTTAAATAAGTACTTATATACTTGTGAGTGTTGATGACACAGCTTTGCAACAGTTGATATTCTAGTTTCAAGCATGTTTTACTCAATATAGGTCATCAAATCTCAGCAACAAGCTGTAATATCTTACTGAGATCATTTAGGACCAAAACACTTAAAACAAGTAAAACACTCTAACATAAAATCTGCTTAGTGAGAAGAATGATCTTATCAGACAGAAAATAAGCAACTATCACCCTTATTTGAGATATTTAATCTTACTTAGATTTTAGTTTTTGCAGTGTGAGTTTTAAATCTTCCTGCAAAAAACAGACACGAGCAAAAAAATCTAACTACGCAATGGAATAGATCCCTATACTTTATCAAACAAAGATTTGTGGAGTGATAACAAGGATGTGCGAGTGTGTGTGTGTTTGTGTGTGCGCGCTTTTTGCCTTGGTGACCTAAAATATGAGCCCTCCTTTAAAGGCCTACTGAAATGAAGTGTTCTTATTTAAACGGGGATAGCAGATCCATTCTATGTGTCATACTTGATCATTTCGCGATATTGCCATATTTTTGCTGAAAGGATTTAGTCGAGAACATCGACGATAAAGTTCGCAACTTTTGGTCGCTGATAAAAAAAAGCCTTGCCTGTACCGGAAGTAGCGTGACGTCGCAGGTTGAAAGGCTCCTCACATCTGCACATTGTTTACACCAGCAGCGAGAGCGATTCGGACCGAGAAAGCGACGATTACCCTATTAATTTGAGCGAGGATGAAAGATTTGTGGATGAGGAAAGTGAGAGTGAAGGACTAGAGTGCAGTGCAGGACGCCAGGGTGTATCTTTTTTCGCTCTGACCGTAACTTAGGTACAAGGGCTCATTGGATTCCACACTTTCTCCTTTTTCTATTGTGGATCACGGATTTGTATTTTAAACCACCTCGGATACTATATCCTCTTGAAAATGAGAGTCGAGAACGCGAAATGGACATTCACAGTGACTTTTATCTCCACGACAATACATCGGTGAAGCACTTTAGCTTCGGAGCTAACGTGATAGCATCGTGCTTAACTGCGGATAGAAACAGAAGAAACATGCCCCTGACTGGAAGGATAGACAGAAGATCAACAATACTATTATTACTTCTACTATCAGGAGACACTGAACCAAACCCTGGACCTGTAACCACACGGTTAATGCTGTCCAGCCTGGCGAAGCCTGGCAATGCTGTTGCTAACGACTCTATTGAAGCTAACTTAGCTACGGGACCTCGACAGAGCTATGCTAAAAACATTAGCTCTCCACCTACGCCAGCCCTCATCTGCTCATCAACACCCGTGCTCACCTGCGTCCCAGCGATCGACGGCGCGACGAAGGACTTCACCCGGTCATCGGTGCGGTCGGCGGCTAGCGTCGGATAGCGCGTCTGCTATCCAAGTCAAAGTCCTCCTGGTTGTGTTGGTGCAGCCAGCCGCTAATACACCGATCCCACCTACAGCTTTCTTCTTTGCTGTCTTCATTGTTCATTAAACAAATTGCAAAAGATTCACCAACACAGATGTCCAGAATACTGTGGAATTTTTCGATGAAAACAGAGCTTTTTGTATTGGGACATAATGGTGTCCCAATACTTCCGTTCAATCCGCGACGTCACGCGCAAACGTCATCATACCGAGACGTTTTCAGCCGGATATTTCCCGGGAAATTTAAAATTTGCACTTTATAAGTTAACCCGGCCGTATTGGCATGTTTTGCAATGTTAAGATTTCATCATTGATATATAAACTATCAGACTGCGTGGTCGGTAGTAGTGGCTTTCAGTAGGCAACACTTGCCTTGACCTTAAAAAGTCAAAATTCGAGGCCTGTATCTTGATGTACCAAAGTTTGTTTTTGGCATCATTAATGTACAAAATGTATCAAAGTGACCCCCACATACTTTGATTTTACTGAATGTGGAAAGAAAGCTTGGACATCCCAGCTGGAATAGTAATGGAAGTTGTGGACCCACCCCTGTGCTTTTATTGTCACTTAGACATAGATATAGTTAGTTAGTTAGTTAGATATATTTATTAATATTTGGGAAGAATTGTTTTTTGGGGTCGAGCAGCATCCCGTCATTTATTGTTTTCTGCTGTATTTTTGCTCGTAAACGCACAGTCGGGTCTGGGAAGTAGATTTAAAAAGCTGCTACCAGGAACCCGGATTAACAGTAATCTAACAAAGGGAGGAAATGCAGGATGGGAAGACTTCAGAAATTGTATTTAAAGTGTTTGTATGCCTTTTATGTAACAAATCATCAGGATAATGCCTTTGTACTTTGTGACTCTGGGAAAAGATTTACCCTGAATCACTCAAGGTTCCCACGTGTATGTGTGTGTCCCGGGTTGTCCCGATACCAAAATGTATTTCGATACTTTTCTAAATAAAATGATTATTGGCCTAATTTTAACAAAGAATCTTAGGGTACATTAAACATATGTTTCTTATTGCAATCGAAGAACAATTTAGTCCTTAGAAAAAACAGTGAATTTACTAGACAACTTGTCTTTTAGTAGTAAGTAAACAAACAAAGGCTCCTAATTAGTCTGCTGACATATGCAGTAACATATTGTGTCATTTTCCATTCTATTATTTTGTCAACATTATGAGGGACAAGCTGTAAAAATGGATTATTAATCCACTTGTTCGTTTACTGTTAATATCTGCTTATTTTCTCTTTTAACATGTTCTATCTACACTTCTGTTAAAATGTAATAATCACGTATTCTTCTGTTGTTTGGATGCTTTACATTAGTTTTGGATGATATCACACATTTAGGTATTGATCCGATACCAAGTCGTTAGAGCAGTGGTTCTTAACCTTGTTGGAGATACCGAACCCCACCAGTTTCATATGCGCATTCACCGAACCCTTCTTGAGTGAAAAATAAAATGTTTTTTTTTTTTTAATTCAAGACGAAGTTATGTTTTTTTACTGGTGCACAAATGAACCGTGCATCAACATCACCTTGTTCAAAGAACAAAACCAACACAGTGCATGAACTCGCAACAAATTACACACATGCAAATCAGTCTGACTTCTGCTCTTGCCGTATCCATAAAGTTTTTATTTACACAATGAGTCGGGTGTGTCTTGACCTCCGCGGCGGAGGCTCTGTCGAACCCCCGAGGCCGACTCACCGAACCCCTAGGGTTCGATCGAACCCAGGTTAAGAACCACTGCGTTAGAGGATCATACATTGGTCATATTCAAAGTCCTCACGTGTTCAGGGACGTATTTCCTGAGTTTATAAACATAATATGAATTTTTAAAAAAGGAAAAAAAAAATTTGACCATAAAAAATATCAATGTAATCATAGTAGCATCGGCTTGATACAATCCTGTACTTGATATCATTACAGTGGATGTCAGGTGTAGCTCCACCCATGGCGTTTGTTTACATAATGAAGCCGGTGAGCTACGGTGTGTAGTGAAGCATGTTTAGCTATCCCTCGTCCTGCAGTGGTAATGATACTTGTAAGAAACTGACTTTATTTGTCGCCATGGAGGCGAGGATTGGTGATTTAGAAGTAGCTAAAACACTGCAGACTGCGGCTGGACTTTAGCTGCTAGCTAGATAGCCATGTCTTAACCTCTTAAGGCCCAAGCTGTTTGTTTACATGCTTTTTTTTATTTCTCTTTGCTATTTGGGCTTATTGGACCCTAATTAGAATAAAAAACTAAGAATAATATTTGTGTATGATGTACTTAGTCCATAAGTACACAAACGTGTACTTCATGTTTAGTGACATGCTAATTCTTATTTTTACACTTTTTTTTTTTCCAAATTTAATTGTATGTTATACTCTTCTGACACCACCAGATGGCAGTATAAGTGTCCACATAAGCGGCCATAAGACCCCAATTCAGTAGTGTACACAATTTTGGAAATAAGAGCTAAAAGGTGCTGTCCACGCATGTGGCCACTAAGGCCTTTAGAGGTTTTAAAGCACCTTTTCCTGAGGGCGTTCCAGTGTTATAGCTTCACCTTTATCGTTATTTTTTAAGCCAAAATGCGTCCGTTTTTCCCTTTTCTGTCTACACACTGTGTCTACTTGTACGTACTCCGTGCGCGTGCGCTGCCGAACATGCTCCTCTGCTTGTAAAACCAGCAATGTCACGATGCGCCGTCATGCCCTTTAAAATATATATATTTTTTAATGGGAAACCAGTACTTTTCTAACAGAGTATAGTACCGTTTTTGATTCATTAGTACCGCGATACTAACCCATTCAACCCTAGTCTCTGCCTTCTACTTTAGGCTGCAAATGTGTTTATTCTGGGTCTATTTACCCGACTCGTCATTGTTATTTGCTCAGCATGTTTGCGCTGCCGTTTGACCTCCTGGTGTAACCGCTGCTCGTGTCTCCTCCGCGCAGGACCTGAACAAGCGCCTGTCCCTGCCAGCCGACATCAGGATACCCGACGGCTATTTGGAGAAGTTGCAGCTGAGCAGCCCGTCCTTTGATCAGCCGCTGAGCCGGCGCTCCCGACGGGCGTCGCTGGTGAGACGGAGGATTCATGAGCAAAAGGCGCAAATTGTCTGGAGTGTTTCATGCATAAGTCTTGCGGAAAAGTCTTCCCAGGAGAAGCTGCAAACTCCAGATGTGTGTCCCATTTTCTTCTCCTCCAGGTGTCCCGGTACATTAGTTGATGCTAGCGAGAGAGGAAGTGCCTGTCCTATCCGTTTGTGGTTTTAGCGCGCAGAACACGGTGCAAATGTGCAAACACTGTTTTTCACCCTGCAAGACCGACTCGGAACAAAATCACAACATTAGGCACACCTGCAGAAAAAGGACAGTCCAAGAGCTTTTTGTCTGTTGTGCAGATGTACCTAATGTTGTGGCCGCAGAGTTTTGTCAGAGCTCGCTGTGCTGAGGTCACATGGTATTCTGGCAAAAGTACCTTCTCGTGCCCTAGGGCAGAGCCGCTCGTGAATGACTTCAGACGAGTTCAGTTCCAAAACTTGGGAGCGGCTATAACGTATTTTTTTGCAACCGGTCCTTAAAGGCCTACTGAAATTAATTGTTTTTTATTTAAACGGGGATAGCAGATCCATTCTATGTGTCATACTTGATCATTTCGCGATATTGCCATATTTTTGCTGAAAGGATTTAGTAGAGAACATCGACGATAAAGTTCGCAACTTTTGGTCGCTGATAAAAAAAAAAGCCTTGCCTGTACCGGAAGTAGCGTGACGTCGCAGGTTGAAAGGCTCCTCACATTTCCCCATTGTTTACACCAGCAGCCAGAGCGATTCGGGCCGAGAAAGCGACGATTACCCCATTAATTTGAGCGAGGATGATAGATTTGTGGATGAGGAACGTGAGAGTGAAGGACTAGAGTGCAGTGCAGGACGTATCTTTTTTCGCTCTGACCGTAACTTAGGTACAAGCTGGCTCATTGGATTCCACACTTTCTCCTTTTTCTATTGTGGATCACGGATTTGTATTTTAAACCACCTCGTATACTATATCCTCTTGAAAATGAGAGTCGAGAACGCGAAATGGACATTCACAGTGACTTTTATCTCCACGACAATACATCGGCGAAGCACTTTAGCTACGGAGCTAACGTGATAGCATGCTTTCTAACTGCAGATAGAAACAAAAGAAATAAACCCCTGACTGGAAGGATAGACAGAAGATCAACAATACTATTAAACCATGGACCTGTAAATACACGGTTAATGCTTTCCAGCCTGGCGAAGCTTAACAATGCTGTTGCTAACGACGCCATTGAAGCTAACTTAGCTACGGGACCTCACAGAGCTATGCTAAAAACATTAGCTATCCACCTACGCCAGCCAGCCCTCATCTGCTCATCAACACCCGTGCTCACCTGCGTTCCAGCGATCGACGGCGCGACGAAGGACTTCACCCGATCATCGATGCGGTCGGCGTCAAAGTCCTCCTGGTTGTGTTGCTGCAGCCAGCCGCTAATACACCGATCCCACCTACAGCTTTCTTCTATGCAGTCTTCATTGTTCATTAAACAAATTGCAAAAGTTTCACCAACACAGATGTCCAGAATACTGTGGAATTATGTGGTGAAAACAGAGCTTTTTGTATTGGATTCAATGGTGTCCTAATACTTCCGTTTCAACGATTGACGTCACGCGCACACGTCATCATACATAGACGTTTTCAACCGGAAGTTTAGCGGGAAATTTAAAATTGCACTTTATAAGTTAACCCGGCCGTATTGGCATGTGTTGCAATGTTAAGAATTCATCATTGATATATAAACTATCAGACTGCGTGGTCGGTAGTAGTGGCTTTCAGTAGGCCTTTAAAACAGCTTTTTTAGCTAAATGTTTAAATACAGAACAACGCTCGCGTCAAATTGATATTTGACGAGTATAATGTGTATAAATTAGACCGTAATAGTTGAATAGTCCTGCCTTATGGTGGAATCTGTTGATGATTTCCAATATCAAGTCATCTAATATTCTCTTAATACACTATATTGCCAAAAGTATTTGGCCACCTGCCCTGACTCACATATGAAACCGATACCGATAATTTCCGATATTACATTTTAAAGCATTTATCGGCCGATAATATCGGCAGTCCGATATTATCGGACATCTCTAGCAGTAATTGCTGCCGAAGGTGCATCAACAAAGTATTGAACAGAGGCTGTGAATACTTATGTACATGTGATTTTTTTTATTTTCAAAATTAAAAGTGACGCGCTGTGAATACTTTCCAGATGCAGTGTATTTACCCTTATAAAGGCCAACAGTCATTTGTCACCAGAGATTAGCCATGATGGTTGCGGGACTTCCTCAGGGCCCTCAGGGCCGCGTTGAGGCTGTCAGAAGGGTTGATGTTGATGTCCGTTAGCTTGTCGCCGCTAATAAGAACATAGCGCTCATTAATCCCACGCCTCCTTGTCTCTCCCGCAGTCCGAGATTGGCTTTGGGAAGCTGGAGACCTACATCAAACTGGACAAACTGGGAGAGGTATGTCAGAGTTTTTTGCTCTTCCACTCCCACAGGAAGCGATAACTCTCGCCAGCAGACAGTCGAAGGGGTTTAATTTTAACCTCCTCGGCGAACCAGGTTGATTCTTCCGCTCCTCTACTTCTCCCTTTTTTTTCTTTTCTCCTCCAGGGCACCTACGCGACCGTCTTCAAGGGGCGGAGCAAACTGACGGACAACCTGGTGGCGCTCAAGGAGATCAGGTTGGAGCACGAGGAGGGGGCGCCATGCACGGCTATCCGAGAAGGTATTGGAGACATTCGGTCATTTTCAAAACCATCCCCTTAGCGCAGGGGGGCGGCAACTCAAAACGTTGAAAGAGCCAAATTGGAGCAAAAATACAAAAAACGAATCTGTCTGGAGCCGCAAAAAAATCAAAATGACTATAAAAGTCTTATATAAGTGTTATAATGAAGGCAACACATGATGTCTATATTAGCTATATTAGCCTACTATCAAAATGACTTTAAAAGTCTTATATAAGTGTTATAATGAAGGCAACACATGATGTAAGTGTCTGTGTTAGCTATAATAGCCTACTATCAAAATGACTATAAAAGTCTTATATAAGTGTTATACTGAAGGCAACACATGATGTAAGTGTCTGTGTTAGCTATAATAGCCTACTATCAAAATGACTATAAAAGTCTTATATAAGTGTTATAATGAAGGCAACACATGATGTACTTGTCTATGTTAGCTATAATAGCCTACTATCAAAATGACTATAAAAGTCTTATATAAGTGTTATAATGAAGGCAACACAGGATGTAAGTGTCTATGTTAGCTATAATAGCCTACTATCAAAATGACTATAAAAGTCTTATATAAGTGTTATAATGAAGGCAATACATAATGTGTCTGTGTTAGCTATAATAGCCTACTATCAAAATGACTATAAAAGTCTTATATAAGTGTTATACTGAAGGCAACACATGATGTAAGTGTCTATATTAGCTATAATAGCCTACTATCAAAATGACTATAAAAGTCTTATATAAGTGTTATAATGAAGGCAGCACATGATGTAAGTGTCTGTGTTAGCAATAATAGCCTACTATCAAAATGCCTATAAAAGTCTTATATAAGTGTTATAATGAAGGCAACACATGATGTGTCTGTGTTAGCTATACTAGCCTACTATCAAAATGACTATAAAAGTCTTATATAAGTGTTATAATGAAGGCAACACATGATGTGTCTATATTAGCTATAATAGCCTACTATCAAAATGACTATAAAAGTCTTAGGCAAGGCAAGGCAACTTTATTTGTATAGCGCTTTTCATACACAAGGCAGACTCAAAGTGCTTCACAGACAACAAAGTGAAATGAAAGAAAATAAAAGCAAAATTAAAATGCAGACAATAAAAATAAAAACAGTGCAGACGTTAAAAGTTAAAAGATTAAAAGATTTAGCTGAAAGCTAAGGTGAACATAAAAGTCTTCAGTCTAGTTTTAAAAGTAGTGAGAGTTGGGGAGAGTCTGACATCTTCAGGAAGTTTATTCCAGCTATGTGTTGCATAGTGACTGAATGATGATCTCCCTTGATTTGAGTTTACTCTTGGAACCGCTAACAGATTGGTCTCAGAAGATCTTAGTGATCTAGAGGGCGTATATAGTGGGAGCATATCAGTGATATACTTGGGCCCTAGACCATGTAGTGATTTATATGTGAGCAGGAGGATTTTGAAATCTATTTTCTGATGTACAGGGAGCCAATGTAAGGATTTAAGAATTGGTGTAATGTGCTCACATTTTTTGGTCTTTGTTAGAACTCTAGCAGCAGCGTTCTGAACAAGCTGTAGCTGCCTGACAGTTTTTTTGGGAAGACCTGCAAGGAGACCATTACAATAGTCTAGCCTACTGGTAATAAAGGCATGTACAAGTTTTTCTAAGTCTTGAGCTGACATGAGCCCTCTAAGTCTTTTTACATTTTTGAGGTGATAGTAGGCCGATTTTGTTACTGATTTGATGTGACTGTCGAAATGTAAATCAGAATCTAAAATAACCCCAAGATTTCTGGCTTTATTTGAGGTTTTCAGGGACAGTGATTGAAGGTGTTGGATGACTTTAAACCTTTCTTTTTTAGCACCAAAAACAATTATCTCAGTTTTATCTTCATTTAGTTGTAGGAAATTTTGGCACATCCAGTGTTTGACTTGCTCAATGCACTGGCACAGAAGATCTATGGGGCGATAGTCATTTGGTGATAGCGCTACATAGATTTGGGTGTCATCTTATATAAGTGTTATAATGAAGGCAACACATGATGTAAGTGTCTGTATTAGCTATAATAGCCTACTATCAAAATGTCTATAAAAGTCTTATAATGAAGCTAACACATGATGTAAGTGTCTATATTAGCTATATTAGCCTACTATCAAAATGACTTTAAAAGTCTTATATAAGTGTTATAATGAAGGCAACACATGATGTAAGTGTCTATATTAGTTATATTAGCCTACCATCAAAATGACTTTAAAAGTCTTATGTAAGTGTTATAATGAAGGCAACACATGATGTAAGTGTCTATATTAGCTATATTAGCCTACTATCAAAATGACTTTAAAAGTCTTATATAAGTGTTATAATGAAGGCAACACATGATGTAAGTGTCTATATTAGTTATATTAGCCTACTATCAAAATGACTTTAAAAGTCTTATGTAAGTGTTATAATGAAGGCAACACATGATGTGTCTATATTAGCTATATTAGCCTACTATCAAAATGACTTAAAAAGTCTTATGTAAGTGTTATAATGAAGGCAACACATGATGTACTTGTCTATGTTAGCTATAATAGCCTACTATCAAAATGACTATAAAAGTCTTATATAAGTGTTATAATGAAGGCAACACAGGATGTAAGTGTCTATGTTAGCTATAATAGCCTACTATCAAAATGACTATAAAAGTCTTAAATAAGTGTTATAATGAAGGCAATACATAATGTGTCTGTGTTAGCTATAATAGCCTACTATCAAAATGACTATAAAAGTCTTATATAAGTGTTATACTGAAGGCAACACATGATGTGTCTATATTAGCTATAATAGCCTACTATCAAAATGACTATAAAAGTCTTATATAAGTGTTATAATGAAGGCAACACATAATGTGTCTGTGTTAGCTATACTAGCCTACTATCAAAATGACTATAAAAGTCTTATATAAGTGTTATAATGAAGGCAACACATGATGTGTCTATATTAGCTATAATAGCCTACTATCAAAATGACTATAAAAGTCTTATATAAGTGTTATAATGAAGGCAACACATGATGTAAGTGTCTGTATTAGCTATAATAGCCTACTATCAAAATGTCTATAAAAGTCTTATAATGAAGCTAACACATGATGTAAGTGTCTATATTAGCTATATTAGCCTACTATCAAAATGACTTTAAAAGTCTTATATAAGTGTTATAATGAAGGCAACACATGATGTAAGTGTCTATATTAGTTATATTAGCCTACTATCAAAATTACTTTAAAAGTCTTATATAAGTGTTATAATGAAGGCAACACATGATGTAAGTGTCTATATTAGCTATATTAGCCTACTATCAAAATGACTTTAAAAGTCTTATATAAGTGTTATAATGAAGGCAACACATGATGTAAGTGTCTATATTAGCTATATTAGCCTACTATCAAAATGACTTTAAAAGTCTTATATAAGTGTTATAATGAAGGCAACACATGATGTAAGTGTCTATATTAGCTACATTAGCCTACTATCAAAATGACTTTAAAAGTCTTATATAAGTGTTATAATGAAGGCAACACATGATGTAAGTGTCTATATTAGCTATATTAGCCTACTATCAAAATTACTTTAAAAGTCTTATATAAGTGTTATACTGAAGGCAACACATGATGTAAGTGTCTATATTAGCTATAATAGCCTACTATCAAAATGACTATAAAAGTCTTAAATAAGTGTTATAATGAAGGCAACACAGGATGTAAGTGTCTATGTTAGCTATAATAGCCTACTATCAAAATGACTATAAAAGTCTTGTATAAGTCTTATAATGAAGGCAACACATGATGTGTCTATATTAGCGATAATAGCGTACTATCAAAATGACTATAAAAGTCTTATATAAGTGTTATAATGAAGGCAACACATGATGTAAGTGTCTATATTAGCTATAATAGCCTACTATCAAAATGACTATAAAAGTCTTGTATAAGTCTTATAATGAAGGCAACACATGATATAAGTGTCTATATTAGCTATAATAGCCTACTATCAAAATGACTTTAAAGGTCTTAGTGGCCTTGTGGTTAGAGTGTCCGC